>NW_010260742.1:0-12098 GCF_000690775.1 Eurypyga helias
CTTGTTGAACTCCATGAGGTTGCAGGGAATGGGAAACAAGTGTGCCAGGTCTGAAGGGCATCAGCCAGTGTCCTGGACCATCTCTGGATCCATTCCAGGTGAATTCTCCACCCCCTTGAGAGGTTTCAGTGCTGCAGGCTGAGGAGGAGGGGATTCACTCTGTTGCTACCAGGCTGTTATGGGTAGGTGGTTCTGTACAGGGGAGCGCTGGCCCTTGCTTTGGCACCGGATCCTCAGTGCCCTGCCCATCAGCTGCTGCTCAAGGCTCCCACAATGAGGGGCAAGGGGGAAACTTTTGCTTTAGGGTCCATTTTCTCTGCTAGTTCACGTGTGTAAGAGGTTACAGTACCTTCTGCAGTTTGGTTCATTTGTATAAAACAGGTAGAATCTTATTTGTGACATGAGGTCATAAACCCAGGACATGGGGCTTTGCGTCTGACCATTGTTTTTTTTCTTGGGAAAAGTAGCTCATGTGAGGAGATTATCCTAAACTCCACGCGGTTCTCACAAGCAACTACAAAAACAATTTCCCAGCTTCATTTACAGCTACATCTAGGGAAGTTAAATGCCTGCTAAGACAAAGACTAGACAACCCTCTCCCCAGTAAAGAAAGATCCATTTTATTTGGGAGCCTATTGAATCGGTGAATTATACATTGAAATCTTTTGTACTGAAAAGCAGCCAAGTTTGCTGAGTAGTTTCTTAACAAAAAAATAAATGAATGGCTGCAGCAAGGTGTGTTGCAATCATTATTCTTGAGCAGAGAGGGTGGCACAGATCCCTGCCTGGACACCTTGCAGCAGTGTAAAGCATAGATGCAGGCATAGCATGCAACCTTTCTTTCTCTGCTCTCCTTATCCAGAGGCCGATAGGCATCACAAACACCCTGAAAGGCTGTGGTTCACTTTACCATCACTTTCCAGACAGCTTTAAGCAGGTTTTTTTAAGAGTGTGCTGGCTAAGCTGGTAAATGTGGGCAGCTTTTGGCAGACCTCATCTCCCTGATGGTGCCCAGTGGGCTCTAAGAAGCAATATAAGAAGGAGAGGATTGAAGCCCAAAGTTTCAGTGTCCACCCACAGTAAAGTCACAGTTGTCAGATGATGCAGGATGCTTACATCTGCTTCAGTTTCAAACACTGAAAGAGCATTCGTCCATCATACCACACTGAACGCTTTCGCCATCGCTCATGCTCCTCACTGCGTATTTCTATTCCCGTATATTTGTAATCTGAGCTGTTGTGCTGTACTCAAAGGCTCTCCTGCAACCCAGCCCCTGCAGCTTGACTCCCGTCTACTTATCAGTTTACCCATCGAGGAAGAATACGGACACTTATAGGGGCCGTGTTTGAAGCACAGAGGTCTTCTGTGACGCTGGAGTGTGCCTCTCACTTTCGAGTGTTGGACAGCCCTCCTGGGCCACTCCAGTGTTACTCAGGAACCCCACTGCTGATTCAGGCTAAAAGGACAAGGATAGAGTCAGCAAAACATTGAGGTGTGGATTTGAAGTCTTCTTTCAGATGTTTCTTCATTGTTTCTATCTCCACAATGAAATATCACAGACCCCATAACACTTTTCCTTATGCCAAATCTTATTTCAATATCTTAAATGGAAAATAATGGGGGTTTTTTTCAGTGGAAACAATAGTCACTCCCCTGGAGTGAGGTGAGGCTGAAACTCCAGACCCTAGTTTTGTTCAAGATATAAACAAGCTTTGGATAAAGATTCCTTTACTAAATACACCCTGTGGGATACGGCTCTAGGTGACAGTCACAGGCACTGTCTTGAGCCTCTTAAACATATGATCCTTCTTTACTTTAGTTGCTTCCTCTTTCAATGGTTCTGAATTTGATCTGTTTGAAAAGTGTGTTGTGCGTAAGGGAGCACAAAGACAATTGTAAAGTAACAAAATATTAAGGAGAAGACTTATGTAAAATCTGGGCCATTCCAAAGCATTCATGATGCAAATGAGCTTTCAAACACAGCCCATCTGCTCTGCTTCAACACTTGCCTGACAATTCAGCAGATTATCTATGTGGTTAAATCATTTTCTGACCTTCCGCTTGCCCTCCTTCCCCAAGGAAATCACCTTGACCTTTTTCCTTTGCAGAGAAATCTTTAAGAGTGACTTCTGAATGAAAACACGTTGGGATGAGAGCAAACACCAAACATCCCATAAATGAAAGCAATTTCATGTTGAGAGGCACCGAAGCCTTGCTAAGTATTGCAAAGAGCACTTCTTTTCCTGAGAGGAAAGGCAAACTTCGTTCTTCCAGGTGACATAGACGGAGGAAGGAAGGATTCCGTAACAGTGGTAAATAATTTGCGGTTTCAGGCGATTTCCCCCAAACCTCTGAGGGGCTTTACATGTTAAGTCGACTCAGCCACAGAGGAAATGCTTCCTAAATTGCACTGGGTAACAGGGTATCATGACGTGCCCCTGTTTAGGCACATCCCATGTGCTTTTCCAGGCACAACCGTGGCTGGGAGATCCGGGCATCGCGAGCAGCCGGGCGGTGCGTGCCCCTCCAGGCAAGGCGAGGTGCAGCTGGGGCGATGCTTGGCTTTCACAGTGCAGAGGAGGGAAGACTCCCCACTCAAGGAGAAACGTTTTCAGAGTAAAGAATATAAAAAGAAGAGGAAAAAAAAGCCCAAACTTTTAGAAGTCTCGCAGCTGTTATAGCCGATGGTGTGACTCAGAGGGTAGACTGTACGCTATAAATGGAAATGGGTTACATACAATTTGACTGATAATGTCTTAGTTTTTGTAAGAAAAATGTCTTTTGAAGAAATACTATAGTGGGGTGGCAAGCTGTACCGTATGTTCTTCGCTGCAGCTGACTTTATAATACATCTCAGCTCCACTTTAAACTGTATAGTGTTGATTGCATTGTAACTCCTATGTCCTCTGCAGATAAAGTTATGGAAATATAATGATTGCGCTTCAGATGTGTGCCAGCGCTGCTGGTGCTATTTCATATCATCAGACAAGAGAAGGGCACCTGCTTGCTGAGGCTTTCCCCGCTTGTTTACCTCCTCCTGCACCACAGTGAGGGAGTCTTGCAGGTCCCCCGGGGAGACCCACCACCAAAAATAAGAAGTCATGCCTGCTGGAGATGTGCTTTGAGTGTGCGGTACTTTGTGGCAAAGAATGGATGCCTTGTGCCCTAACACAGGGCAAAATTAGTAACCACAGCTGCTTGGGCCATTCCTTCTGAGGGCTAAACGGGGAGGGGGCAGCCAGGAGAAAATCTGGACGATGCCCTCCTCCCTGAAAGAAAACAGGACTGGAAATGATGGCAATTGCATCCCAAATTCATCCTGAAATGGCTTGTGTGTTGGGAAATTCCTTGGAGAGCCTCCTGCAGCACCTCTAGGAAATGCTGACACCACTTGCAAGAGCTGCGGTTTGGCCAGCACCCCTGCGATTAGTGACTTATTAGATTCTGATACTGCGAGAAGGTTGAAGCCATCCGAAACACTGTGGTGTGGTCTCCCAGCGGTGCCTTGCAGGGTCAGCGCTAGCGGAGCCCTGCCCCTCTCTGTCTCTGGATAAACAAACCGGCAAGATGTCTATCTGTACTTGAAAGCCTGGCTGTGTATTGACATTTGCAGGGAAAACAATTTCTCACTGTAAAGCTGTGTGTACGGGGTGAGCCACGGAAAATGGTTGAAAAATAACTTTCTCCCTGAAGATTTTGATGCAGTGTCTTTGTTGGTGATTTTACCAGCAAGCTGTCTTCACCACTGTTTCATAGAGGATATTTTACTGTGGGGCTGAACCGAACGGTTGTCATGCCAGACTGTGTTTGCACCACACAGTCCTGGGCTGTTCAGGTACCTCAAAGGCTTTACCACGTCTTAGGGCTGGGAAATGCCATGGAATCATTGGGAGCCGCAGGCATGGCAGCATAAGGAGTTCCTAAGTCCCTGTGCCTTACCCTTTGCAACCTCCTACAGCACTCACTGCTGCCCCTCTACCACCTTTTTACTATAGAGCTGGGGGATCTGCATGTTGAGCCAAGGCAGAGGGCTTATTCCTTCTGTGTCGTCCTAAGCAAGGATGCCTTGAAAGGTTATCATTTAACCCACATGCTGATTGGGAATTGTTTTATGTAAGACCAACAGCGAGCAAGCAGGAAAAAATGCTGTGAGAGATGGCAAGAGGTGATGATTTATGCACTGCGATGTCGTACACCTCCTTCATATACGTATATATACGTCAGCCTGAATGCCTTGTATCTACTGGATGGTTTATGGGGTGAGGAATGCACAGGGCAAAGGTTGAAAAGAAAGTTTAATATCACATTTAAACAGTGACTCAGTGATTTGCAGAGATTAATTCCCAATACGCTGGATGGGTCAGTGCCAGAGAGCGAGCAAGTGTGAATCAGAGGCGTGGGGAAGGGCAATGAGGGATGGGGAAGGGGCCAAGGATGGGAGAGGGGTTCTTTGAGGTCAGAAGGGTGGGTAGAGGAAGACCTTGGAAAGCTTTGTGGGCTGGAAGGATACTGTGGGAAGGAGATGTGGGGTAGGCGAGTGCCAGCAGCTGTGGCAGTGAGTGATGAGAAGACCCATCCTGTCCTCAGACGATGGAAGCTCTCAGGAGCTCCTAAAGTTCAGGGAAATGATTTTGGGTAAAAATTAAAAATGAAGTGTATGTGGGAGGAGGTCTGGCCTGAGAAAGGAGCCTCGGAATAAAAATCCCCTGAACAAAGGGCATTGTATGTTGATTGCATCAAAATAATGCACCGATGGAGGTGCCACACAGTGGGAAGAGCAGGACAGGGACAAGGGCACCAGATCCATGCCATGCCTGAAGCCTCACAGTCTCTCAGGCAGTGGGATGGCATCCCTGCTGCTCATCGCCTTGCCTGGGGTTTGCAGAGTCTGTGAGTTGGGAAGGGGAAGGTGGTAAGTCCAAGAGGGGAAGGTGGTGCTCTTCCAAGGATGGACCACTGCAAACCGTAGTGTGCTGGGCATGGTCTGGGTGCTGTTGGGGTAAGAGAGGAATAAAAAGGAAGTCAGTAGAGACCCCAGAACTTGAAACGCACTTACATACCCTGTGGGGTCAGAGCCTGAGCTGGAAATAAGTAGTTTTGGCAAAGTCAGCCAAGAGATGGGAATCTACTGGCAGGTCAGAGGTCAGAGGGTAATTTATTAAAAAAGGCAAGGAAACATGAAGCTTGTGGTCCCAGATACTGCTAAAGATAATGCCTTACCCAGCCCAATCACTTCAGACTTCCCCAGGAGGCCGCTGGGAGACAGCCAAGAGGTGACCCACACAGCGGTCAGCCCTGGTGTTTACACTGGTGTCAACCACAGGGAGAGATGGACCCCAGCAGACCAACAAAGGAAAATGCCCTTATGTCAGGGAAGGGGTCTGGAAGAAAACTGGGCCTGCATCCCTCTTGGTCCTTCTGTGGCACAGAAATGAGCATGCAGGTGGAAATGATGGCAAGGGGGAGTCTGCTGCTGCCAGCGGCACGGGAAACACAGCTCTTCTGAGTGCTGGGAGGACCCCAGTCCTTCAGCAGTGGCAAGGAATGAGCAATGAGGCCACTTTTTGTGGACGATGCTCCTGTGAGCAATTGGTGAATATTTAACAATTTCTCTGCCTGCTGGCAAGAAGACAGGGCATGGGATCTGAAGGAATGCACGGCTGTTGGCTGCTGAAGTTAAGACATGTCAGGGATCTGTTTACTTGAAGGAGTCAGTCCTTTCTGTCTCCTCTAAGGTTACTAGCTGCCATCCACTCCTGATGTACAGTAGATGCAATTTTATTGCAGTTTGTGAGTAATTAACACCCACTGCTCACTGGTTTATGCAACTAGGTGTACGCATTTGTTTTAATGTAACTTAGATGAAGTATGGTACGGAAGGATAGTTCCTTACATCAGGATCCACCAAATTTCATCAGAGTACTTATACTCCTATCCTAATTTCTTTGGCAGGCACAGAGGAATCACAAGTTTCTCCTAGGCTGGGAAAAGAAATCCCACATTACTATCAGGCAGGAGACCAATGCTGTTCTGCACGGCCATATCTTATTATCCAAATATCACTTTGTTCCTTCAGTGCTTGTGCCAGCAGCGCTGTCGATGGAGCAGACTACGGAAAAGGACTGATTCAGGTCAAAAGAGAGCTTTTGCAAACATGGTGGCAAAGGTGTTTTCCCTCCTCCTCATGCACAAAATGACAGCTGAGTCTGGAATTGACTCTTTTTGGTTAAAGCATATTCTTGTAGCTCCCCAGCAAACGAGTATGGGGAGGGAAGGTGTCCTGCGTCTTTACCCTGCCCTGTGAGTTGACCCTTTACAAGCCCGGCTATCCTCCTCTGTCAGAGCAAAACACAGAGGCATGTGTGTTCCCTGCTCTCCCATCATTGAGATATCATTTAATATTAAGACACAGAGGACCAGAGGCCTCAAAGGTGGCAAGGGAAGATTTACAGCAGAGTGGCTGTCAGTTGCTTTGGTCTAATTAAATGGCTCCTGCCTCCTTGACTCAGCTCCTGTGCAGCGAAGCTTGACTTGTTAAGCATTAGGGAAGCGTCCTGGCTGCTCACACTAATGCCTCAGCCCCAAAGTGTGACTGTTTGGCTGAAATAAGCTGTAAAAACCTGTCATTGCCTTCCCACTCGCTTCCCAGGCAGCTGGACTTCTCTCCTGGTGGGTGCCTGTGCCTGGGACAGCAGCAACAGGCACCATGGGGCAAGGGGCACCCTGCACAGGCAGCTGGATGTGGGGCTAGGTGCTGCTCTCGCGGGCCCACCACCATCCTTGGATTCCCTTTGGAGGTGCACGCACTTCTCTTTTCTGCCTCCGTTTTGAAGGGGGCAATGGAGAACTGGTGGTAGAAAAGCACTCTGGAGGTGAGGACCAACCTCAGTGGTGGTCCCATGGGGTCCTCTCCATATGACCCCATGCCTCTCTGGCAGCAGTCCTTTCCCTCTTTGCCAGGGCCACCCCGATTCTGCTGGGGCACTTCCCAGCCCATCCTGCTGCTCTCGGAATTTCTAAACATCTGGAAATAAAACCAACCAAGCCATTCACAATGAGTAACTCACCCAACAACCTCAGCTCATTTTTTCATGTCAGTGAAAAAAGGAACAGGTCCTGGTTTGAGTAAATGTGTCTATTAGCCTCAGTCTCTTGATTTTTGATTAGGGATTATTATTTGTGTCTTGTTAGCAAATTGGCTGGTGTTAGTCATCAGAACACACACCATCTAATTGGCCGTTTACATCATACGTTATTCTCTTCCTTCCCTGATTGGATGAATTGAATTTTATTAAGGACCAACCTTCTTTCTCTCTTGTTTGCAGATGATGCAAGAGCATTTGTAGCTACTTGGCAATTCTGTTTTGAAACAGTAAAATAGCTTTTTAAATGCCAGGAGAGGAAATCCAGCGTGAATGCTCTTGCAAATATTTACTTGTGCTCATATTTGCAATATTTTATGGTGTAATGGATTGAATGATGCTATTTATCAAATAATTATGATTGATCTTTTTAATGAATTCAAATTTAACTAAATAATTTCCAGAAATATCTGTCAAAATGAAAAGAAAATTCCAGTGCACTAAATGCACAGGATACGGGAAACCATTATAAATAATTGTAGCTATATGGTGCTTAGCTATTGCACAAATGTATGTTTCAAAAGTACCTTAGAGGAGAGAAAACAAGCACTGAGTTACCTCAGATACAGTAACAAATTAGAAAGTAGTAAATCTCTGCTCCTTTCATTTGGCAGCTCTGAGTTAAGACACAGTGAACCAGCCTTTTCACCACAAGTGGAGCTGAGCAAAGACGGGCGCACCCAAAGGTCTGTTGCTTCAAGACAGAGCTGTGAAACCAGATGTGTTTTAGACACCTGAGATGTTTTCAGGGCTTGGGGATGGTTTCACAAGCAGACCTGCCTTGTCCCTGCAGCCTTCCCAGCCCTGCACTGCAGCCACGGCCCCAGTGCCAACCCTCCCTGCCCCTCGTGCTTTTCTCTGAAAGATCTTGAAGGATGTGGTCCTGAAATACTGAATACAAGGTCAATCTCCAAATCCAGTCCCTTTCCCTGGAAGCTGAGGGCTGGACATCTTCCAGTAGCCATGACCTGAGAGGCTCTATCCACACGTCTATTAAATCTCTATGCTGAAAGTGACGTGCTACAAAAATCCCTCAGAATCTATGGGATCTAGGCTAGGCCTATGAAAAAGAAGCAACAAGGACATGTTCTTAGCCTAGTCTGAAGGGATGCCTGGTGAGCATCAGAGAACGGGACCATCTCCAAAACACCCAAGTTTCACTGAAATCAAACACACTCAAATGGAGATACCACCCTTTCCACATTGCCATTTTGATGCATATGTTGTTTGAATATGCAACACCAGCCTCTATTGCCAAGTAATGCAGTAAATGTGGATTCATGGACAGCCAAATTCCTCTTTACCAGGTCTGAAGCACCCAAATCTTCAAAGCAAGAAATATTTCCTCCAGCTGTCCATGCATGAAGTTGATTTATGACTAGTTTTCTGTTCAAACCACTGTAATTTTGTGAAATGATAGCAGTATTGATTCTAGCAAGAGTTTCACTTTGCTGAAACTACCACGGCAGAGGGACTAAATGGAGCCTTGGAGTGAGTAATATAGCTTTCCACTTTATCAATTTCATCTGTTTTGCTCCCCACCTTCACTTAACAACCTACATCTCTTCTTTCCTTCCTTCTTTTCCCTTTAAGGCATTGGTCTTTTGCTGTGGTTCACAACTATAAACGATGGAGTGTATTTTGCTACCTGGGAACCCTGAGCGGCATCAAAATACAATCTGAGCAGTGAATAGACTGCTCGACATCTCCGAGTGGTTCGTGTTGCTGTGTGGGAAGCTGAATTCTGGCTCTGAAAGATACTGAGTCTGAAGACCAGTTCCACAAACAGATAAATCCTCAACTATGTAGGAGAGAAACACAGGGGAGTTGGATGACATTTCTGGACCAGTAACCTCAAAAATGTCCTATTTTAGAGAATAAGTATAAACTGAACTCTATACACACACCATCCATACTCCCTGTGTGCAGGTGTTGCTGTGTTTCCATTTCTAAAGTCAGAGTGAAAAAAATGCAAAAAATATAAATGCTTCAGTGGCACTATTAATTCAGCCATAGGCACAGCATGTATGTCAGCATAAATCTTCAGTAGCCTAGCCAGCTACTGAAACTGCTGCTTCTGCATTTGCTTTCTCTGTAGTTACTTACTTAAAGAAAGAAATTTCAGAAAACCAGAGGGCTATAAAGGTGGTAGGAACAAATGCCACTCAGAAAAACAAAGAAAAAGCTAAATATGATATTTTTCTGGGCATACATACATCATAGATTTATTTTTGCAAATGGACCATCCAAGGCTCTGCAGGCACATTAGACGTCTGAAGAGTTTGAGGCAAGTGTTTAGGATAAACAGTGGCAAATAATGCAAGCAGATTTTAGCATGATCAAATAATAGTTTAGATTCCACCATGGGAAACAGGGATTAAAGTAAAGCAGAGATGCTGCATTTCTCCAAAACGTGGCACGTGGCAGTGGAGCTCCAGCACAGGGACGTCACTGGTCAGCACACGGGGTCAGGTTTGAAGGAGGAGGTGGGTTGCCGTCTCTGTGCTGGTGTTAAACAGCTCCATGGTGGGCATGAAGCCCCGCTGCCTGCAGTCCCTCCCCTCGGCCCCAGGGAGAGGGAACAGCAAGCAATTGCTCAGCAGCTCCAACACGGAGAAAAACCCACATCGTGATGCAGGACGGAGAAGGCGCCTGCTTGAGAACCAAGCCAAGCATGAAATTAATATTTCCTTTACAGTAAAAAAAAAAAAAAAAAAGCCTGTAGCATGGGAATAAACGTAAACTTGAGGTGGGAACAGGCTTTGTATATTCTTGCGAGAAGGGGAAGGCTTTGGCTGGTTGACAAGTCTCCTTGTCAAGCAGCACAGTGCCAAAGAGGTCTGTGACAAGCTACACTGACACCCAATCTGCTGCCCGGGTGAAATTCCTGTAGGTCTTGTATTCTCAGCTCCCTTTGGAAAATCTGGTTGGAAAGGTACAGGCAGGGCCTGTGCAAGTCTTCAGACCCCCAGGAATGGATTGGCTCCTGCTTGGCAGGCAGCCCAGTGCTGAAAATACTGCAAAAAGCTGGTGGGGCTTCAGGTGGACTTCCCTGCAGATCAAGGGGCAGCAGTGGTGCACAGGCTGTGCATCAGCGGGTATTTTTACTTTGATGGCTGGGTTTCCTCATCCCTCTGTTTCCTTCAAGGAACTGCTCCAAAATGTCTCGTGTTTGGAATCATCAGCATTGGGACTGACCAAAACCAGGTGCGAAAGTAAAGCTCAGGCAACCCAAGAGGTGTGAGATTCAGTCAGAACTGCATCTTGATTAAACCCCAACTGCCCTTGGAGCTCT
The DNA here is from genome assembly GCF_000690775.1 of Eurypyga helias. Lineage (NCBI taxonomy): Eukaryota > Metazoa > Chordata > Aves > Eurypygiformes > Eurypygidae > Eurypyga > Eurypyga helias. The sequence continues at coordinate 10,438 of NW_010260742.1, forward strand.
AGGATTTGTATTTCTTGGAACCCTAACCCTAATAGCTCTGTTCTGAGGCTGAGGTCCCCAACACCCATGGAGTGCTCAGGACAGAGCTTAGGGCTGGGGTTCCGAAAGAGCCACAAATCCCACAGCTCCAGGGACAATGGGGATTCCAAAGGCATGTTGCCACCACTGATAAGCTGAAGCAAAGCAAGCAAGCAGCAGGTGCTGGCCAATACCTTGAGTGACAGGCAGAAGCAAAGCCTCCCATAGCAGGTAAGAGCCACATCCATCTGGGACAGGCACATTTTGGAGGGTGCTGGCACAGGTGTTGGGCAGGAAAATACCCAACATGTCATACACTTACTGCCTTTACCCCTTGGAATGGTGTGGGAGGAAGGAGGTACAGATGGCTGCTCTGCAATGGAAACAAATGACCCATCTTTGCCCATTTTGGGCACAAAATGCAAGGGAAGAAGAGCAAAATTATGGAAAACGTGGCAAATCTTTCAGCACAAGAAAAAAATCTGAATAGAATACTATGGCTCTTTTTGGTCTTGAAAAGCTGGTGTTTTGGAAATCCGCTTGAAACTAGTCTTCACCTGCCCCTTTCTCCTGCCTCTGCTGGACTGAGCTGTTCATGAGGTCTGACATGCAGCGTCAGGCACTGCTGCTCAGTGCATCGTCTCTTTATTTTTTCCCTGCCATCCATGCAACTTTTTTGGTGGCTTGGGAATACCCAAGCACAGATCTGCTTTGGAAACCCATGATCTCCTCCTACGTCAGCAAGCTGCTCCTCCTCACTGCTAGGAGTCCAACAACATTTTTTAAAAAGGCAAAATAATTCCTTTTTTCTCCTGCAATTGCTGTTTCAGGGCCAGCCTGGCTGGCACAGCAGCAGCTGGACTCTGACCGCTCTGCAGTATCTACTTTTCCCAAGAAGTGCCGTGCTGGAGGGGGTCTGACAGGAGGAGGAAGCAGCCGTGAGGAGACACTTGGCATGCTTGGGATGCCACCGTGCTTTGGTCCCTTTCTCTGGCAGGCTGTCATCCCCCTCATGCCCTCGGTGTACCCCTAGGCCTTGCAATTTCCCAAAAGCACTTTGATTTTGGAGAAAATAATAATTAATAAATAAATAACTAAAAAGCAAAGGAAAATGTCTCCTTGATTGCTGCGGTGCTGATAGCAGGACCCCTCCTCGCCGGTGGGTTTCTTTCCCTGCTGAAGCACTTAATCAGGCTGGCCCTGATGCCTCCGGTAGCCACATCCCCCTGCAGCAGCGGGTGCCCACGGAGGCGGCCTCACGAAATCTCCTCATCACGGTCCTGATGATGGCACAGCAGGCGCAGAGCGATGCCGGCTCTTAGCAAGCGCAGAGGAGCTTCGCCGGCAGTACCTGAGCATCCCGCCTCTCACCTCTTCTGGCAGGGGGGAGGCTGCTGGCTGCCAGCTGCTGAGGCTGAGGATGCTCAGCCCTGAGACCTAGAATCACAGAATATTGTAGGTTGGAAAAGACCTTTAAGATCATCAGGCCCAACCGTTAACCTAACCCTGCCAAGTCCACCACTAAACCATGTCCCTGGGTACCACACCCACATGTCTCTTAAATACCTCCCGGGATGGTGACTCCACCACCTCCCAGGGCAGCCTATTCCTGTGCCTGGCAGCCCTTTTGGTGAAGAAGTTTT
>NW_010260742.1:12320-28211 GCF_000690775.1 Eurypyga helias
TTTGAGTGGGAGAGCTCGTAGCTCCCTCAACAGTGAGGAAACACTGGTATTTCAGAGGAAAAGGGCATCTAAAGCCCTAGTGCTTTCCCCTTGGCTTCCATGCCACGACTACCGGTGCTTTCCTGTGACGCTCAGCTCTCTGCCCTGGGCATTACCAGGGTTACGTGGTTGCCCTCCCAACTTTACTTGAGGTGACGTGATTACAGTCCCTGTCTTCCCTGGATAAATGCCTTCAGTTGCTCAGCAACCTCCACACCAGGATTAAATTAACTTTGATTACAATTACAGACAGCACCATCAGAAGAAAGCAGAGCGCAGGTTGTGTTTTTCCAAAGGATTTTCTTCCCAAGGAGCAGCTCTTTGAGGGGAATCACATCTCCCCTCCCTTTTGCTTTGTGCTGAGCACAGAGGTATCTCAGCCCCGATGCTTTAAATGCACAGTAGGATTGAGCACAAATGAATTCATTTACATGCCTGAAAATATTTCCCTGCATGGGGAAGGAAAGCAAAGAGGAGACCCAAGCGCTGAAGGCAGCTTTACTCTTATGCCAAGGTCCCAAAACTTCTCCTGGTGAAACTGATAGTTTTAAATACAGCTACTCATTACCCCCATAGTGCCTTTGCTGTCACTCCTTCCAGATCCTCAATTAGTGTATGGGAAAGTGCAGTTATATATAGCTCCACAGCTCCAGGCTTCCTGGCAAGGGGGAGCCTCTCCAAGACCCCTCCCTGGGTGGTGAGGGGATGCAGGGGACCCAATCCTGCAGGGATCAGAACTACAGGGCACAAAGCGGGAGGATTAAATGCCTTTGCTGCCTGTTGTCTTCCCTGCCCACACCTGGAGCAGACCTTCCCTCCTGGCAGGATGCTTTCCTGGTGTTCAGCATCCCACTGAGTGGCTGCACCTGGACTGGCAGGAAAGCCTTTACCTGAGAAAAGGCAAAGAAAACTGAGGGTATCTGGAAGCACTGCCCATGTACTCTTGGTCTCAGGGTGTGGGGAGGTCAGACTGCTCTGATTCTTGCTCTTGCACCTCTTTGCTTCACTGCCTGCTCTGAGAAGAACCGGAGTCTCTCTTTCCCAGATTGTGGCCCAGGAGAGCTAAGTGCTGGCCAGCAGCAGTGTGCAAGAATGCTGCTGGTGTTGCCTCCTGAGCTGTTTCTTCAGGTGGGAACCTCCTTCAGGTAGGTGGAGGGGAAAACAGTGCAGGGTGGTGTGTTGTTGTGGGAACCGGGACTGGCAGCGAGAGGCATGTAAAGCCTGGGGGTACTTAAAATTGGCCTTGCTAAAGGCCTTAGTAGTGGGGTAGTGGTGCTTCTCTCCCTGGATAAGGAGGAAGAGAAGGAGAGGGCAGGGCAGCAGCTTTTGCTCCTCTCTGCAGAGCCCTGGCCAGGAGACTTTTGCCAACTCGGTAGGCAGGAGCATCATTTGCTGCAGGAATTGGCCAGCAGAAAATGACTGCTCCCAAGTGGGAGCAGGGAAGGAAGTGTGGAGGCTCATTACATTTAATGTAATTACCCCGGACTTACAGCAGGGTATGCGACAAAGGAATTCGGCCTTCTCTCTTTTTCTCCCCTCTCTGCCTTAATATTCAATGATATAAGGGTCCGATCATACGCACCCATGAGTCAAAGCAGCTCTCCTGAGCTTCTCCTTAAACAGGGACACTGCTGGACTTGCACAGGTAACATGGCTGAAAAACTTATTTATAAGCCTAACATTTGGCCAAGGCTGCTGCTGTGCAGAGGTCTGACACAAGCAGCTCCTGCCTTGGGGTCCCTTACCAGGCAGGTCCCCATGCTGCCGGAGCTGCTGCCCTCCCAGCTCTGCCACGGGAGGGTCAGAGCTGCTCCTTGGCCATCTGCCCATCTGCATAGGAGACACAGTCACGGAGGCCAGCAAAGGGTTCCCTTTGCCTGGGACTCAACACCGCACCTGCACCACCTGCAAAACAGATAGCTGGAGGAGCGTTGGGCAGGACTCTGGGCACCTTAGCACCCTATGCACCAGCATTGCACCCCTGTCCTGGCACAGACCCCCTGGGTCCTGACCTCCACCCTGGGGCTCCCAAGCCAGGCTGGGGCCGTCTCCCGCTGGAGATGTTCGTGGGTTATGCAGGCAGATCACCGGGCTGTGGCTGGGGGGGTCTACCTGCGCCCTGGGAAAACGCGTGGTCATCGACCGTCACTGCTCACAGCTGTCTTTCAGTATCTGTTTTCTCTCCCTCGCGAGTCTCTTGATGTTTCCTGACACTTTCACCTTCCTCTTCCTTGTGCACACCCAGGGGAAAGTGCCTTTGACTCACATTCCTGTTTCACCGTGACGCATTTCAGTCCTGCGGCAGCCTGCTCTGACCACTCTCCTGAGCGCAGCGCGTCAGGGACACCACAGACTACCAGGATGAGTCTTTTCTAACTGTATTTCTTAGGAGAGGAGCCTTTGCCTAGTCCATGTCTCAGTGACTTGGTCAAACAGACCACTTCGATTTCATGATCATCAAGAAGTTTCAGGTCTACACTCACCTTTACCTAGGGTCAGACTGGACTTTCACACACTTAAATTTGGCTTTCTTCTGCCTGGTGCTGTGCACTTTGCAAGCATCTCACACCCCTGCTTGTTCCAGAAGGAAATATTCTCTGTGGCTGCTCTGTCTCTCGGAGTTTACCAGTTTCGTGCTGCCAGCCCTCCATTTGCTGGCATCCCCAAGCAGCCTGCTGTAAACACAGTCCCCATCTGGGTACACTGGTCCTCGTTTTCCGATGCTGGAGGTAGCACAGGACACTTGGTCCTTGCACAGCAGCTCTGCTTGCCCCCAGCATGTCAGGGCTTGGCAATACGTGTTGTCTTCTTGACACTTCCAAATGCAGAAAGGGAACTGCTTTTCTTTGTGCTGCTGACCACCAAAGTCAAACGGCTGTGTGCTACAAAAAGGGACGTTGAGCTGTTGCTTGCAGAGACATCTCTGTCTGAAGGGCTCTTGTGGTACCCTCAAGTGGTTGCTTCAGCAGCGGTGATGGAGGCCTCCAAAATGAGATGCCCAGGTGTTCTCACTGCCCCTTTCCTCATCTCAACAGTCACAGAAACACTGTTCACAGCCATGCAACACACGCGTGTCAGCCAACAGCCTCCGGCAAAGGTGCTGTCTGTCCTCCGGTTCCCTTTCAGGGGTGAGTGTCCACAGCATCCATTTCTCCTATGCAGATGAACCCAACTTTCAGAACATGAAGGACTTTAGGTCCATTTAAATACTTATTTGCTAATACAAAAGCAAGTGCCCCCATAATTTAATATTCTTCTGGAAGTAATTGGATAGAAGTCCTTTGTTTCTTTTCCTCCTGTCAGCTTGCATTTGTTTAATTTGGCTGTCGTGACATGAAGTGACAGATCCCATGTTCCGTTTTTACAGATAGCAAAACTCGGGGATTCTTCTTTCTGCATTGTTAGAAATTTATGTATTCTCCCCATTCACTCGTACATCACTATTGTGTCAGATTACTGACCCCCTTAAGAATAAATGCATTTTAATACAGCTGACCCAGAAACCTCCCAGAGGGGAGATAAAGCGTAGTGCTGAGAACCAGCTGAATTTGCTCTAGCTTAGAGAGGAATCAGAGAAGGGTCCGAAGCGGGCAATGGCTCAGTGCCACGACTATTTCATATTAACAAGCCTCCCGCCATGCCCACATTTCCTGCTCTCGCAGCGGTCTGCTCCCAGGGCCACGTCCACTCCTTCGGGTGGGAAGATGCTCAGAGATAGTTTTCTGCGATGCTTTTGGGGAGCATCAGGCATTATCCCTGTGCAGAGCAGGCAACAGGGCTGTCCCGGAGACCGGGGATCCTGGCGGGAGGCACAGCAGGCACCGAGGGCAGCAAACCTCAAGGGGAGGTATTACTCGGTGTCTGCAAGGGCGAGAAGGCAAGGGACCAAGCTGTCTGCGGGGGGTGGGGTGGCGCATTGCAAATAATGCCTCGTGCTCGGTTTGCCTGGCTGGCAACGTTCCTGGCACTTCTCTTTGAAGAATATTTTTCAGAAGAAAGGAGAAACAGCAGGAAATTGCGGATTCAACCTTGTATGGAAATGTGAAGCTGCAGAATGCAGGAGGAAAACAAAAATAGTCATCTCTCTTTCTAGAAGTCTTTAGATGGTTTTCTCAAATTTCATACAGTGAATCTTGCTCCTTGTCCATTTTAGCAAGGTGTTTTAGAATTATGTCTATAAAATGCATTCAAGGCCTGAAGGACTTGCTCAGTTCTGAAGATCACAAGTCAGTAAGGTTTTTCTGGCTTTGAAGTTTTGGAGATGTGTGTTTGGGTCCCTGTGGGGGTCTTCAGAAGACATGTCTTCAGATTATGGCTGTGGGCAAAGCGTTGGGGGGAAATGTGTGTCACGTTGGGTGACTCCAGTTGCCCGCCATGTTATTCTAACATCTTCCCCAAGCACCACAGGCCTTAGGTACCTAATCCTAATGGTGAGGCACTGGAACAGGTTGCCCAGAGAAGCTGTGGATGCCCCATCCCTGGAAGTGTTCAAGGCCAGGCTGGATGAGGCTTGGAGCAACCTGGTCTAGTGGAAGGTGTCCCTGCCCATGGCAGGGGGGTTGGAACTAGATGATCTTTAAAGTGCTGGCCATGGCCTTGCCCTGTGGGAGCAGCAGATGTGGGGGATGTGCTTGGGAGCCTGCCTGCAGGTTCGGTTTGCCACCATGGCCAGACTGGCTATGCAGGATGTGGGTCTGCGTCTGCAGAAGGGACAGAGACTCCCACCGATGAACTTCCCATGCAGTGTTGCCAAGGCCATTGGGAAGGTCCTACACCCCCACCCTTGAAGGAACCAAACCCTCCACGGTCCTCTCCCCATTTTCTGCACTCACAGAGGCAAGGTCCCCACTCCCACCCGCCAGCAGTCACGAGCTGAAGCAGGTCTCTGCTCTCACTGTCCAAGCATGAAGCTGTGGGCACCGCAGGCAGTTTCATAGGAGATGAAGATGTGCTTTCCACGAAGGTGTGGGGACCAGGGCTTCTGCACGTACCGGGAGCCCGCGCACCCCATTTGACTGTTAACACATGAAGGACTGAGCCTTTCCACTGGTTTAGTATGGATGATCAGTGGTGTAGGGATGAATCAGAAAGCAGCTAAGTTCATTTGCCTGATCTTCCAGGGTAGCGATGGCTGGGTAGGCTCTTCTAATCCGTGTTTCCCTTCCCTGAGAGGGTATGAATGCCAAGAGGAGAAAATAGCCCAGGTTTCAGATCTCAGGCTGATTTTGTAGCATGGGCAAAAAAAGAAAGCAAGCTTCTCCTCTTGTTCGGAGCTGAGGAACATTTGCTATGGAAGCCCTTGAAAGAAAACAAACACGGTGCAGTATGGTGTTGTTTGTACAGTCAGTTTTACTGACTAACTTCACTTTAAATGGTTATGGAGATCTGGATAGTGTGGATCACACATGTGGATTTAAGGACTATGCAGTAGCCAGGGTAATATTTCTACAAACGCCTAATTAGGGAATAAAGCAGGCTACAGAGAAAGATGCTTTTCTGAGGGCCGCTCTCCTTCTCTACAATACAAACAGGCTCACACACATGCATATATATACATAGATATCCTAGAGTTTATTTAGATCTAAGGCCCATTAAACAACCTGGCTTTAAGACTCATGATGAGATTAATCGGGCATGGTAATTACATGCGCTTAAAAATTACTTGGCAATTATACTTGAAGATACCAAGAATTTCTATGATGAATTACCTTAGGATTTTAATTCTGAAAGAGGTAAGGACAAGGTTAACAGAGGTCTACTTTGAAGACAGTCAAGCACCAGATAATTATCCCGTGCTGCTGTATATTTACAGCATGTACTGCTGCCATGAATCTTCAGACTGTTGCAGTGTCATTATTTCTGTTTTTCTTAAGAGGAAATTAATTCTGCACTGTGGCTTGGGATTCCCTGCTCAAATCTGTCAATATTTTTTGTCAGTGGTCCAAAGAGGGGACCTGGCAGTCCCTCCAGTCACTGCAGGTAGCTCCAGCCCACTCTCCCTTCCTTGTGCACCAAAACATGGATTAAGATACATTGGGCACCTGCTTGGGGAATTTTAATAGAAAAGGATTTAAAAAATTCTGTTTTCAGAAACAAAAGCATTTAAATTCTTCAAAAATGCAGTGTAAAGGGTTGCTGCTTGCCTGTGTCAGCTAAACTATGGATAAGGTGGAGGGCGGGCATGCAGAAGCACACATACTTCATCTACAAACGTCCGCTCTGTGCATTAAAACCGAAGAGGCCGTAACTTTCCTTTGCCGGCCTCAGCCTGGCCATGGCATATGAGGCTCTGGTCCTGGTGGGAGTTGGATGGAGTGGGGGTATCTGCCCTTTGGAGGACCAGGGAATGGTTTCAGCAGCCAGTCTTGGCACGCTGGGTCTGGAGCGGCTGTGCGGGCATCCCTGAGCACAGCATCCGTGTCCCAGTGCTCAGGCAGGACCCGCACCCTCCTCACGGCAAACGACAGGCAGATCTCGGCTCACCCTCGGCAACTTCGCTGGGTTTTCAACGGAGTTACAGCAGAGAGGGGTTTTGTTTCCAGTGCCCCAGCCCCTGGAGCAGGGGAGAGGTGGGGTTGAATGAAATCTCTGCAGCACTTAAGTTCCCAAGTAAATATCTAATTAGAGAAATGTTTGACTTCAATAATAAATGAGCAGGATATCAGGAGACATGAGCACTGGCAAAGTACATCTATGGCAAGGTCTTTACAGCGAGGACTTTTTTTTTGGCCTGCCCTCCTATTTAAGATCCTCATGTAAGTGGAAAAACCATGTGTGCCGCTTCTAAGGGTAGGGCATGACTTTCCTCGCTCTTGCTCAAACAATTTGGAGGCACCCATCAGCAAGCCCACCCTCATCAATTCTACATCTTCCTGAAAATGTACTTTTAAGCACCTTAATTGCATTTCAGAGATAACCCTGCAGGCAAAGTGACAGGAAGAGAAACCATATGGAGCAGTTTGGCGGTCAGGCTCTTTGTTTTAAATCAATCAAACATCTGCGGCTAATGTAGCTTTGGGCTGCTCCTCAGGAAACATTAGCCCTATTAGTCTGGGCTGGCAGGAACACAAAATAATATATTTATGGACAAAGCACATGTGCATTACTGCTGGAGAGTGAGCGGAGAAGGAGGAAGAAGAGAAGATCTGAGGTCAGCATTTTGCTTTCTCGAGAGGTCAGCCCCAACACACGAAGAGCAGGGATGCTGGGTCCTGTCTCTTGCCCCAGCCCCCCGCCCACCTCCTGGGTGCAGGCCCAAGCCCAGAGGAGAAGCACCACCAAAAAAGAAGCTGCGTGGCTTCTTTCCTTAAAGGAACTGGGGTGGGACAGTGCGCTGGGGCGTATGGCAGTCCGGAGGGGCAGCGATGAGAGAAGAGCACCGAGCAGTGGGGCCAGCCGTGGGGCTGTGCCTGGCTCCACACAACACCACATCCCTGTGGGGCTGATGCACCCCAACAAGCACAGCCCAGGGATCGCACCCATCACTTACAGGGTCTTCCCGGGCTGAAGCCACTGTTTCATGCCAAAGGCTATGAGAGCAGGAGATGGGCTGGTTCCCCTTACAGTGTTCCCTTTTACATATAGGTAGTCTCCAGGAGATTCATCCCATTTTCCAGCCATGTGGTGTCTTTATGTGGGCTCATGTAACAGCAACAGTCCCAAAGAGGAAGTGGGAGATGGAAAGGGTAACAAGGCTTTTTCATTCACACTGTCATGCAGGCAAGTACGTGTGCATTGGCACTTGCATCCCTAAATGAGAGGCATGAGGACATATGCACCTCCCTAGTGCATCCACCCATACCCCAGTTCCTTGGGAAATGGAGAACCATGACTTGCAAGAAGAGGAAAGAGCTTTGGGGCTGCTTTGCAGCCAGGCACTGCCCCTCCTGTGGGAGGGGATTTGCACTAGAGAAGCATTAAAAGGTGTAAAAATACTGTACGTCATCTTAACTCCCTAACCACAGTTTTAAGCTTCCTCGTTTCCGTTCCGTACAGGGGAAAGTTAAAAAGCCTGTGACAGTGAGGGGGTGATGTGGAATATCCACATTTAAGGAAAAGTACGTCGTTAGCATGTTTTTGATTCTGCCAAAACAAAACGTGGTGAATCCTAAAACCATAAATAATTGTTGAATTTAAGAAAAATCCCGAACTTACTCAGAGTAGGGAGTTGTATATTAGGTAGGCTGAGACAAACCTTAACTCTGCCCTTTGGTGACACTGTGAAGTAACCATGTAACTATGACATTCCGACTAAGCTTTCAGTCCAACACGAGATGAGTTTGATTTCCAAAATATGATCTAGTTAATTCTTTTTTATGTTTTTAATGATGTTCTCAACACCGGGCAGAGTCAGGAGCTTGCGGACGCCTTAACAGTGACTTTACAAATTTTTAGATGCTTGTTCTATCTTTGCACTTTCTCAGATTACAATGGCAGGGCTTGGGGAGAGGAGGGCGGCAGCATGTGCAATTTGGGTATCCTTTTTTTTAATCATGCACCCATGGGTCCATTTAGTATTAGTGTGTATGTATCAGATTGAGGAGTTTCCTCTTTTCCCCAGGTTGAAAGTGTCAGATTTGTACAGTGACTGTGAAACGCAGAAAGAACACTATTATATGCGGAAAGGTAATGACTTAAGTCATTATTGCCTTTTCCTTTCCCAGACGCTGACAAAGTCTCAGTGCTCAACAGCGGCAGAAGGACTCACCTGCAGTCCTTTGAGAGCCCGTGAATGCAGCCCATGTGAGACACATTGCCCCTAAGGGAAGGCTGGAGACATATCTACTCATTTCCTCTGGTGCATTCATGAGAAGGCAGAAGTCTGAAGACTGCTGCTAAATTTGCCAAAAGATGTTATTTTCCAATGTACTTCTAACTCGGGCAAATTATTCAATTTATTTGCAAATTATTTGAAGCCCCCTCCTCTACTCAAAAGAGTAAGTGCTGTAACCGTGCCAGAGATCCGCTGCATCTGTACCGGTCACTCACCACCTTCTCCCAGCACGAAGAAACGATGATGTAATTGTCAGCAGCATCACCGTTGTGCCAAACACGCTGGTTTGGTTTGAACTTTCCCAGCAAAAGGTTTACTGGAGTCATCCAGAGCTGAGGGGCTTTGGGAGGAAACTGTGGGATAGCTCAGCTGGGAGGACAGGGAAACTGCTGCTGCTGGCACTTCCCAGTGTGGCTGAGGGCCTCCTGGGAGGGTGGGAAGAATATGTAGGAGGTGTTTTGGGGAGGGAAAAATGGTGGAAGGGAGTTTGCTTCGAAAACGTGTGCTTCTGCCCACAGACCACATACCACGGTGGGGGAAATACAGCAGGCAGCTGAGCCCTTGCAGCAGACCTCCCCTGAGCGCCGGCTGCCCCACGGACCCCTTGGTGGCTCAGGGGAGCTGGCACCCGTGTTTTGTGGGTCACAGAGCAACAGAGTCCCAGGCAGCACATGGGGTTTGAATTGATCGAATTGCCACGACTTCCCACACAGGACATGTCTGTTGGGAGTCACCCTCGCCTGCGTGGCCAAAGGCAACCCTCATACACCACACATACGTCACCATCAGCTGTAACAAGGGGAAAGTGTTTCTTCCCTGACTTGTACTTTGTGGGAACTCCTTTTCCAAGGAAAGGGTGTGGGAGCTTCTCACCAGCAACGACAGCGACTGAAAGCGAGGGTGACAGCCCCTCCCCGTGTGACTGACAGTCTCTCGTGACCCCAAAGAGGTGATACTGCAAAAAAGGATTCAGAGAAGAGTCAGTGTAGTTCCAAGTTTAGTTTGTGACGTCGATGGCTGCTCGAAAGGCTTAGGTGGTAGACCAATGTCTGTAGTAAAGACATGGAAAGATAATTCTGCAAGGAGAAATGAACTCCTTTGGCATGAATGTCTGTTGCTGTGGGGAGAGGGAGGTTGTGGCTATCCTTGTGAGGGCCGTGCCTAGCAATTAAGGGAAACGAGAAACAACATGGCAACAATGTGTGCATTTGAAGGTGGTCTGGCAAAACACCAGCCCGTGTTCAGAAACAGATACAGGTGTGGGACAAACCCGGGGAGGGATGGGACCTCAGGGGATTGCACCACTGCCTTCACACCCCTTAGGCTGAGATCCAAGGTGTCCACCCTCCCAAGTTAAAAAGGATGCGCAGGGCCTGTACCAAGGGCATTTTGGTGGGTGGCCTCCAGGCCTGGCCCCCTTTGCATTTTGCCCCTTCGTTAATTGCTCATTGATGAGGCTGCGCCCAGGCGGGTCGCAGCAGCCCGTTGCAAGCAGGATCCATGGAGCCCTGCCCAGCCTGCACGGTGGGCAGCCAGATGAGGGGGGCTGATAGTGGCTCTTTGCATCTTCACTCCGACAAGCACTGCCTCCGTGAGCTTTGCAGGACCCACTGTCCAGGAACATAAAGAGTGGCCTTAACCTTGCCCTGCGGTACCAAATCAAACGGTGTTTGTTTTCATTGGCTTTCAGCAGGTTCTGTAATTATTAACTGTGCAGAAGGGCTTAGGGTTCACCATGCGGGTTATTGCAAAGAGCCTCGCCCAAGGGAAGGTGTTCGGCACAAGTCCGGGTGGCTTGTTTGCTCCTTGGCGCTCCTGCAAGATAAGAAAGACATTGAACAATGGGAACCCAATAATCATCCTTTTTTTGCCCTTGACCATTAATTTGATTCATGGTACTTTATGTTTGCCACTGATGAGTAATGAGCTATTTCTTCTTCACTCCAGATCTATACAGAAATGATGGGCACACATCATGCAATGCAAAAGACATACAGATTTAACCCCTTCGCCCAACAACGCGCCGCTAATAGCACGTGCCTTAGAAATAGTGCTATGGTAGTAGAAGGAAGAAGTGGGTTTTTTAACATCTACCTTTGATTAGGGGCATGCATTTTTGGAGTGAGGGCCTGCCAGAAATACACTGTTACACAAGCTCTCATCATCTAAACCAGCATCCTGGAGTAGCTCATTTTTCTCTCTCAAGGTCATTTTGTTATTACGAAATTTCACGTGCAAGGCAGGGACTAAAGGGGTAAAAAGAGAAGGTTTTGACACACCCCCAGGATAACAGGGTGCACTGTCCATTTAAGTACGTAAGTTTGAAATATTCCCCGCGTTTTCTCTCAATCTGGCCATTTTTTGTGCAGCCCCTATGCAGCCTGGGGCACAGAAATAGTATCCGGCCAGGTGCCTCAGTGTCCCGCCCTCCCTGTCCCGAGCTGCAGCCATGTGAGGAGCATGCCATGTAAATACATGAGCCTCCTTCCCACCCTTCCGTAGCACGAGGCATCTTCTTCGGTCTCACCCCAAGCAATCACAGCCAGAAACCCCCAAGCCAGGACATCCTGGTGGTCCCTGCAGCCCAGTCCCCTTTCCCCATCAATGTCCAGTACAGCAGAGGCTCGGCGCCATTGGGACCAGTGTGGGTGATGGGCAGTGGCCTGCTGGCTGGCAGGCAGCCCTCACTTGTGCCCCCCTGACTTAACCCAAATGCTGGCAGGAGAGTAAATGTGCAGGTTAATAGTGGTGCCGAAACAGCGATGGTTTTCCAGAGCCCTCCAGAGCTGACTCATAGGACAGAGCAGAGGCAGAGATGACAGGAGGATAGAAATCAGGGCCCTGAAGAGCTTCTCCACCAATTATCTATTTATTTCTTGCACCATCTTCTCCTTCTGCCTGTTGGCAACGAGGAGAATTCATAAATGACGGTAATAAATGCGAAATGACAGCTAATCTTAATTGACCGAAGCTTCCCTCAAAAGCTTGGGTCTAGCTGGGTGTAATACACTCTAAACGTAAAAATATAAGCCTGGAAAGTACACTGGTGGTTTTATACGACTTTAATTGGGTGGGTTTTATGCTGCCAAGCAACAACATCAGGGTGCGATGCTTTTTTTTCCCCAAATGGGAACTCACGTAGAATGGGAACACGGTGGCCTCGTGTTGCTCCTTGACCTGCCACCCTTGCTTCCCGATCCTGCAAATTTGGGCTCCAAAGTGGTGCCCCTTGATAGGGAATAGGGAGTCATTTTGTGCCTAATCTAACCTCATCGTTCTGAGCATCCACCACCTGCTTGGTGCAGCCACTGCACCAAGACGCAGCCAAGATGTCCCTGGGGAGAGCCCTCTATTTTGGTACTCAGACTTTACCTTGGAGTGTTACCTATTCTCTCTCCATCTATCATGCACCACGGACTGTTATTTTTCCAAGAAAACATTTTTTCTCCCAGGAAACAGGTGTTGGTAGCAAAATGTCCCTTTACATCCCATCAATTCTAGCACATTTCTCTCTGGAAACCAGTGTGGGATGCCCAGGGACTCTTTGGTACTGGGAGGGGAAGGAGGAGGCCAGGCACAGTCCCTGCTTTTCCTCTCAGGACAGGCAGGCAGTACTTGGTGCACCCCTGGCAGAACTCTCGTCCCATCAGAGGGTATCCAAAAGCCAAAGTATTTCCCAGTGCTCCCCGCAGGAGCTGTGTGCTAGGGAGCCAACTCCTGCTCCCACCCTGGGCTCGCAGTGCCATCTCACTCCGCATATTTCTTGGCTGAGTGGGCAGCACCCGGGATGCTAGGGGTGGGACATATGAATAATGAGGGCCAAAGTAGAGGGCAAGGTGAGGAAGGAAACCTGAAGACAACAGCGTTTTTGCAGTCCTGCCAGGATGCTCCTGCTTTGGGTTTCTTTCCCCGTTCCCCAGCATGGGTCCCCTTCCTGCAGCCTCCCCGCTTGCCATGCTAGCTCGGCCAGGGTTGTACTGCGGCACTCGAGTGAGAGCATCCCAGAGACTTCAAAACCTCCTCCTCATCCCAGCAGAATGACTTGCAGCTTTTCCGAAAACTGGCAGGCAGCCTCAGTGCTTTACCCTGGGAAGAGGGTTAACTCCTTCCCTCCTGTCCTCTCCTAGCCCAGCGCGTCGTCCTGCTGGTTTGACTGGGAACGGGCTGGGAGGAAGGGCAGAGGAGGAAATGGTTTCTTTTCAAGGGCATTTAGCCTTCACTGCTCCATAGCTCAGGAACCTCCACTGCCTGGGGCTTCGTCTGATGCCACAAGACAAAATCATTTGTACGTGATTTTTGAAAGGGGCAATTATCAAGGATTTGGGGTCAGTCGGTTGGTTGGGGTGTGTTAAACTTTTGGAAGTGTGGAAAAAACGTTTATCCTTCAGGCATTGCAGGGAGGAGCTGGCAGCAGCTCAAAGGGCTCCGTGCCCTGAAGGAATTTTGGAAAGTTTTCCTATTTTCTAGCTCTGTGTAAGAGCAACCTGCAGGAATCATGCAGCAGGGATCTGGGACTCCCGCCTCCTCTTCCTCCTAGATTTGCCTTGGGCTTGCGGCGTGGTCTTCTTCAAGAACACCTGGATTCTTGGTTCATTTTCAAAAACATTGCGGGTTTTTTTTTCTCCTCAGGAAGCTTTGCAGGTACAAACAAATCTGGGGTTCAGTGCACTACAGGTGCCAACCCAGCTATCCACCCAGCTCCCTGGTTTGTACCCAGTTAATGTGGGACCCTGGGGTGCTCCCTCCGCCCCCCTCTGCCCCTGGGCTCCTCTATGCCCCCCACCTCCCTCTGGCACCCTGGTTCTCCTGCCATTGCTCGGGATAGAGTAGCCATCCTTCACCCCTGACAGAGGAGACGCTGGCCGGGACAGTCTAGGGGTGCATCGCAGGAGAGGTGGGGGCTGAGGAAAAGGAAAGATAAGGGGGTGCCACAGCAAAAGGGTCCAGTCCAGTAAGCTGGGCTTTAAACATTTTCTTTCTTCTTTTGCGGACATGATTCCCACTCCTGCGATGTCAAGACTTCAGATTATTGGGAGATAAATTTAGAATGGATCTGAAAAGTAATTTAAAGACCTAAAAATAGCCTGTGAGCCCATCTATCCAGCAACTGTAAACCAGAAAGAGGAGAATGAAAAAAAAAAAAGACTGGGGGGTGGGGGTGAATTTCTAATAAACAATTATTAGATTGGGCAGCCATGACAGAGAGAAATCTTGAATGCACGTGTGCCTGATCTCTGGGATCACAAGCTGGACAGCAAGTATCTGGACTTGTCCCTGCATGCCTTGAGAAAATATGGCCAGCTACTTTGATATTAAACTTGAGAGATGCTATTTCGTGTCGCGGTGGGTAGCCCTGTGCGACTGCCTGCTGGGCTGTGCGGGGAGGCACCCCCAGCAGCCCCTTCGCCCTCTGCACCCTGTCCTGGCTGTGCCCACCGGGACATGATCCCTCATATCTTTTCTTTCTTTCCCTGATAAAGTTTTGGGAAAAGCCATTTGCCCTGGGTGCTGAACCAGACGCGGCGCTGGCAGGTATTCTATAGCAAACGAGAAATTTCTTTCAGGAGCTTTGGGAAAGAGAGTAAACACAACTCTGCCAGTGATGGAGACTGGGTGTAGCAGGGTTGGACCTGGGGATCATGGACAGACCCCAGCGTGGTGATCCAGGTCCGGGATGCCACCAGGAAATCCAGCCAGGAGCAAAAGGAGACGATGATGGAGATAAGCGACAATGCACAAGCAAGATGTCTGTGCTGTGGAGAAACCACTCACTGCTCAGGGTCACATTCCATGTTGGAGGCAGGACCTGAGGAAGAAAATGACCTGGTAGGACCAGGGCACTCAACACCCATTGCAGTGCCAGACCCTCAACGGGGAGCGCAGCAGTCCCGGTGGGGGTGAGGAGGGGGTAATGGGGGCTGCAGATGTTTCCTACATGCTGAACACGGGCTGCGGAGAGGAGATAAATGTCGACCCTGCAAGCTAAACCTCGCCTCGTATCACGCCTTGCTTTTATAATCTCTGCTTTTTAATATCCTGTTGAGACAAACAGCCCGTGCATGTGTGCTGGGGGGTGTGTGTGCGTGTCCTGCCGAGCAGCTGAGTATCTCAGAGCATCTCAGCTTGAAATACGCTTAAAGATCCCTGAATTTCTCAGAGCGTCTCCGCCTGAAAGATGTTCAAATGTCCACAAATGTCCACAAATGTCCACAAATGTGGACATTTGAGCATCTTTCAGGCGGAGACGCTCTGAGAAATCCAATATTGCAGCAAGCGCTGGGCTGCCAGACCGCTCCCGTCCCAACCTCAGCTCCTGCAGAGAGATGTGACATAGCCACAGAGTCTGGCCACCTTGGTTGGGTGGTGAGAGACCCCGGAGGGCAGGGATTGCAGCGGGCCGGGGAGACAATGTCACAGGTGCTGAGAGGGTCAGTCCGAGGACTGATAGGACGCAACGGAGATCTCCATCTCCCATCACAGCCTTCTGACCCGACATACTTCTCAATTCAGTACAAATCCCTGTTTCCAGAGAGTGTCATTAGATGTTCCGCAGCATGTGGGAGCAAGGATGCAAAGAGCTCCTCTCCACAGGGGTGGTCCCTCCCTTGGTGACAGAGGGGTCTGTCCCCACCAGAGCTGCACAAACCTCAGCCCGCCCTTCTTCGTCACTCTGTCCTAACAGTGACATGCCGTGGCGGCACGCTGCAACGGAGGCTGGAGGCAATGCCCTTGCACTCGGCCCGAGCTGCTGCTGCTGCCAGTTACAGCATCTCACGGGTTTCTGTAGCCGTATCTTCACTTATTTTACGAATAGGTCAATATTAATCTCAATAATTAATTCAGCCCTCGGTTTGTGCAGCATTGTTTTCGAGCTCCCTTTTTGTTACACCCACGCATGCACACACACAGGCCTACCATAAAATTTTCCGTGGGGATCCGGCTAAGCAGCAGCACAGCTGTCACCGCTTCCCCCAGGGCACGTCCAGCGATGGGCTGCCGCACCTCCCGCAGCGGGCAGGGTGTATGGAGGGGAGGCTGGCACAGGCTGGGGGCTGGTTCTGTTTCATATCTTTATCAAT
>NW_010260743.1:0-12768 GCF_000690775.1 Eurypyga helias
TGACCACAGCTCTCTGAGCTCTTCCCTTCCGGCAGTTAACCGTCCCTGTAAACCGTCCGCCGTCTTACCCATTTCCCTTTCATTTTTAGCAACTGTGCGTATTTTAAACCTGTATGAAATCGTGTCGATTTCAGAGTTCCTTATTCCTAGGGCACGTTAGACACTGATGAGGCTGTTTGGAGATACTGAAAATAGAGACAATTAATATATATTGCCAGCAACTAACACTGATTTAAGACAATCACGGTAACTAAACAGCCAGAATCCAAACAGTAGAGCAATGTCACCCCCCCAGAAAAAGAGCCAGTAAAGTTTTCCCCCTAATCAGTAACAGAAAAGGTGAAAAAGCACATCCCAATTTGAGATTATTAAAACTTAACCAACTTCAATGTGCAACTAACTTAAGGAATGAGCTCAAACGGTGTAATGTGTATTTACAGTCCACCCCTAAGTGCAGTACTTCCTTTGTGTGGTCCCTGGACAACATTCCATAGCTTCGGTAGGGTTTCAGCCCAAAAGGCACAAGCTCAGCGGCGAGCACGCACGCCCCACGTTTCTAGCCAGCCGGTGCCTACCTGTGCGACAGCCGCCCCTCAAGAACCTCACAGGCCAGGTGGGAAATAATTAAAATGGACAATTCAGAAAACTTTACAAAAATACTTCTTTTTATTAAAAGCAGCAATTTCAAGCAGAACCATACACAGAATGTAAACATCACTAAGTTCAGCTCCAGCCTGCCGAACCTTCGAGAAAGCCTACGCTAAACGCATCTACCGCACTAGCCAGTTAACAGACTGTATTATAATTTGAAAATATATTTTCTATTTTGAATTAAGAAAAAGGAATTTATCGTAGTCTGTCCCAGCGCCAGATACTGGCATCGTCGCACACGGCTATGAGGATACTACTATCCCTGCTAAAACTGGTTTGTCGGATGGCAGCGACACATTTAGGATGAGTAAGAGTCGTACACCTATAAATAAAAGAAAATTATTCAGCTGGAATGTGAAGTCTGCACCTGCTACGACACTATGGAGCACTGTTTCACCAGCCTCCTAAATAGAGCCAGGAGGAACCGGAGGGCAATGGGATTATGCCCTTCCTGCTGTATTTTGTACTCCAAATGCGGACTCGGGAAAGCAGTTGTCTCCTGTTCGCCCACTGCCACTTCTCACCCACCCGGTTTCGCTGAAGCCCTGACTGCAGGCTGACTGAATCACCTTATCTAGGACTTCGCAGTCAGCGTTCCTTCCCGGTGGTTAGGGATGAAATACCGTCGTCAGGATCATCGAATTGGTTAGGTTGGAAAAGACCTTTAAGAGTCCAACTGTTAACCCAGCACTGCCAAGTCCCCCACTAACCCATGTCCCTAAATTGGGTGATTAAATTGGGCCGCATTTTCAGGGACTTCCTACATTTACATATATGCACACACACACACTTATGCAGATTACATATATAAATTAGATTTGTATGTATTTTTTACAGCACATATACAAACACAATGCGTGTGTTATGTATATACGTAGCCTACCTACATTCTATACACGTTATTCTTATTTGTGTGTTTATATAGATATAAAAGACATGCTGTAAAATGGGATAAGCTGTAAAATATGACAAGAGGAAATGGCCTCAAGTTACATCAAGGGAGGTTTAGATTGGATATTAGGAAAAATTTCTTCATGGAAAGGGCTGTCGGGCATTGGAACGGGCTGCCCAGGGAGGTGGTGGAGTCACCATCCCTGGGGGAATTTAGGAGACATGTGGATGTGGCACTGAGGGACGTGGTTTAGTGGTATGAACAGTGTTGGGTAACAGTTGGATTTGATCTTAAAAGCTCTTTTCCAACCTCAAAAATGCAATGCTTCCATGCAAATTGCCTGGCCACATGGGTAAGGAACTGGAAAGCCCTACTGCCTTCTCCACATTATGCTCATAGCTATAACTCTCATGACTCCAGTCCTCTCACCTATTTTGCCTTTGTCATGTGCTACACCCACCTACCACATATTCTCCTAATTGCTTGGTAAATTTGCCACCTAATTTGTAAGCACTTCGAGGAACAAATTGTCTTTTCCTGTATCTACATACGGCACCAACCACAGTCTGACTGGGGCCTCTTGGCACTACGGTAATAAAAACTTTAAAAATCAGTAAAAATAAAAATAGAAGTTCACCTTCAGGGGCTCAGAATATTTATTTACTTAGTAGTTACAATGGAAAGTGATCTAAAGAATTTTTATAATTATCAGTAAAGGAAAATGGAAAAGTACCCCAACATCCTGTCTTAACTAAAACAAAATCAAAGTAGTGTACTCACTTGGCTTTATGAGGATCCTCTATTTCTAAATCCCAGACATAAAGTTTGCCAACCTGATTGCCCAGAGCAAGCATCTTTAAAAGAAAGCAGAGGATGTAGGAGTTTTAAACTACTATCTCAAAAAAAACCCAGAAGTCAGAATTTCCTAAAGGCTCTATAGCTGGTAAATTACATGTGAACGTTGGAACATGAGTAAGTTTGTTGGAAGGGCTGTAAAATTTACCTCCTGCCTCCAACTTTATTATCCACCTCAGCAGATGGGGGAGAAAGATATCAATAAAGATACTTTTAGTGGAAACCACTTATATCTTGGGTGGAATTTTTTCCATCAGGCAGAACCCTGGATGAAAAATCTAGAGCTACTACAGTTTCATATAAAGCCCCTGCAGCAAATCGTTCTGCTTCTCACACATGGCATCAGGTCAACCCACATCTACTGATAAAGAACCCACAAAACGTTGTGCGCCTCCAAACAGAGCAAAGTCAAAGCTCACACATACCTTTTGCCAGAAATCCATTGAAAACCTCATGTACCATATATCACACTGGCTGTAATCAAACCTTCCAAGTATGGTCACATTTGATTCACTGGGCTTGATTTTATCTATGTCGTCTTCCATTTTGCCAGGTTTCCAGCACACAATGGCATTTTCACAAGACTAGGGAGAAACAGTAGGGGAAAAAAATATCACCTGCATTTGTAATTTATACTGCACATCCAGCCTAACTACAAGCAAATATTTCCTCTCAGCTTGCCCGACGACATTAAAAGGAACCATAAAACTGAAAATCTCCCCTCTGTCCTTCACCCACAGGGACGTCACCAGCAACACGTCACTGGCCATCGCTAGGAGGCTGCTGCCCCCACCGCTCTGCCAGGGAACAGCGCTGAGAGCCTCCCTCATCCGCTGCAGGGAAGGCAACCAGATGTGCTCAAACACCCCTCCCTGGGCGGTTTAACCTAGGTCGAGGGTTCTTCACCCAACCCCTTCAACCAACAGGACCCTACACGCGAGTTCATAGAACAGTAGAGTCAGAGTTCATAGAATCACAGAATGGTTGGGGTTGGAAGGGACCTTAAAGCCCACCCAGTCCCACCCCCCCTGCCATGGGCAGGGACCCCATCCACTAGACCAGGTTGCTCCAAGCCTCATCCAGCCTGGCCTTGAACACTTGCAGGGATGGGGCATCCACAGCTTCTCTGGGCAACCTGTGCCAGTGCTTCACCACCCTCTCCATGAAGAACTTCTTCCTGATATCTAATCTAAACCTCCCCACTTTCAATTTAAACCCATTACCCCTTGTCCTATCACTACAGGCCCTTGTAAAAAGTCCCCCCCCAGCTTCCTTGTAGCCCGTTCAGGTACTGGAAGGCTGCAGTAAGGTCTCCCCAGACCCTCCTCTTCTCCAGGCTGAACAAACCCAATTCTCTCAGAGTCAGCCCACTGTGGGAACCCCCATTTCTCCCTTTGTCAGCAAGACCCCTCCTCAGTATCTACATATCTTTCTGTACTCTCTACCAGTGGGGAAAGTTGGCACCCCTGTACTTTTAGCAGGGGTACGGCTGTAGGGATAATTTTATTTGAGTACAAGCTGCTTATCCATACATCCTGACAGCTGACACAAGTCACAGTATGCCACGTTACATCCTTTGACGTAGCCTGTAGTTACCCTACTACCCAAATTCTAGTAAAACCTCGACTGTTTACGACCCTCAAAACAAACAGGCAGGATCAATGTAGCTGAAAAAGCTGCCACTTTACCTTGGAAAGAATTAGATCTCCCAACCATCGTACACAGTCAACGTAGTTCCTGTGTATGTCCCTCGTAGAAAAGTCAGGGAAGTGAATTTTCTGGGAAATAAAAGGCCTATGGAGAAAATCACCAAGTGAGGTTAAGAGAAAGGAAGAAGCACAAGTCCAATTTTTAACAGCCAGTTTTAAGATGTCTCTGTGTTAAAAGGCCAAGCCTGCCTTTTTTGTCATTTTAACAGTTTCATAACAAAGTCAATCTTGTATATTGTTTTCTTGCCTTTTTTTTTTTTTTTTAAGGGGAACAGTCCCCGTTTTCATCCTCATTCCTAACAATATCATCCCCCACTGCACAAGACTGCGCAGACAATGCTGCACAGAACTGCTCCTTCAGATGCTGCTGAATACAGCTTCCAGCGCCGAGCGCTTCAGGAAGGAATTAAAGCTCAGTTTTCCTGCTTCTGCAACGTGTTCATCGATAAATGGAAAAGCCCGCTAGAAAAGAAATTATTTAAAAACCATGCTAAAAAAGCAGCACTTAGTGTTACCAAAAAAAGCCAGAGCATTTTCACAGCTCTTCTCATTGCTGCCCATGTTCAGTATGTTTTAGGCTCCTCAATTCTTTCAATGGTTTAACCGGAAGTTGAGATTTAAAAGTTGATGAACTTCATAAAGGAGGATTTATCTATCATGTAGCTAATTGCTCTGTTTACGTGACAATTTACTCGTATCCGAGAGTCAGATCAGAGAATGATGAATACGAAGGTCATTACTACATAAACAGCTTTGCCCCCACCCCAAAGTCAGATAATAGATACAATAATTAGTAATAACTACCCAAAACTATTTGCTACATTTCATTACATGGATTTGTTTCCTTTCTAGAAATTTTGGGGTGAGAGAAAGAAAAGCCACTGACAATCTGAAACATGGTGAATTACAAGTTTTAATTAGGGATGAGAGAGATGATAATTCCAGACATTTTCTAGTCAAGCAGATAAGAAATAATTAAGATAGTTAAAAATAAAAGTGTCATGACTTTAAATCTGAATTCAGTAAAATCCTACTGAAGCAAACATCAGTAAAACACCTCTGCTAGAGAGATTCAGTATCCAGCACAATCCCCCGCTCACTTGCTGCCCCCAGTCTGGATAGGAATCAGCCTGGGCCAGTGATGAGAATATCCACGCTTCGCAATGAGGGCCAGGAAGATGAAGCCTACGCACCTGTTGGTTTTATTTGGGTTGTACTCGTAAGACTCCTTGATGGCATTTATCATTCTCTTGGAATTAATTCTCCAGAGTTTGAGAGAGTGATCCATCCCACAGGACATGATTTTTTCACCCAGAAGATCATAATCCTACATATATGAAATAATTTTGAGGACGGACAGCTTAAGCTGCGTTACATCAACTCAGATTTTATTCCATCATTTCCATCAAAACAGCATTTTTGCCTTAGAGAATGCAATAAAACTGTGTATTTCAAATAGAAAAACACTAGTTACTTAATCCTGCTCACTGAAATGAAGTGCAGTATCTTAATAATTATATTTACTCACTCTCAAGAAAGAGAGGCATGTTCAACAGTACTGACAGACAATGAATCTACTACTAGTGTTCCCCCCTTCAGAAAATTCCCTAGGTTTCATTTTATGGAGCAACTCTGGCAGAATCCCAGGGCTACGACATGGGTGATGACTATTCAGAACCACGAGAGAGTAATAAATGGCGTGTCAGGTTTCACAGAGATGCACCCCTCAGCTTTCAGGGCAGACAACAGAAATGGAAACAGTTCTTAGGAGCAGCATATTAAAAGGCAGCTATTCTAGCTGGCATGTGCTGGGTGCCAGTGTCTGTTCACAGCCACTGAAAAGCAGCATAACTCACCTGAAATAACTTCTTTCCTTCCCTACCACATCTCAAGTTTTATTTGTTCTTGCTGCTTTGGCTGGATAAGACCTCAAGAGTGGGATCATCGTGAAAACATTTTATTCATTCTAGCCCCACTAAGCTCTATTATGGTTACTTCTAGGCTGCACTGTGAAAAACTAGCTACTCAAAGACACAGAAAGGGAACACCTGACCTGTGTATCGAGAGGTGGCCAGATCAATGAAACCACCGTAGATTTACACTTGTCTATCCCCTTAAACCAGTATTTATGCACTTCGGGGGGTTTTTTAAGTCGGTATAATATCAAAACAGTGCACAAGAGGATAAAAAGTTGCATATTGTAGGCTTGCTACCCTTTGTAAATCTAAATCACTGCCCCACAGTCTTCCACTTACTGCACTTAACACCTCATCCCTGTGCCCTTCTACTCCTCCAAATATTGCAACCAGCGTGTCTGTCTGGATGTTCCACAGTCTCAATGCATGATCTATAAAGAACAAATAAAATTACATGCTGCTTTTTATACGTACATATGAATAATATATTTCAGGTTAACCACTTTCAATAACAGGGCTTCACGTAAACATCAAAAAGGCACTTAATTCTTCGTCGCTTGTAAGAAACAACGGAACTCCCTTAGCTAGAATTGCCATTACAACTAAACTCGTTAGGGTCATTCCATAACTGCGCAAGCAGGCCCATTCCCCTCCCAGAGGGCCAGCTTCCACAAAAATATACTTGGATCTCTAGACCATCCAAATACCAGAGTCTGATCGTGGACAAGTTTGCTTTTATTCAGTCTTATCTCAAAAATACTTGTCTATATCAAAAAACGTCAGAGTTCCTTCCAGCCATTCTCACATCAGCATTCAGAGAAGTTTTGTGTTTCCATTTTTTTTTAACTTTAAAATATTCTTCTTTATGACCCACAGACTGTAGGGATGAGAAAACTGTTCCTAGAAACAACATGTATTCCAAAGTCCATGGGACTAATCCACTTGTTTAAAGACAGCTTTAACAATTTCTAATGATGAACCTCTACAGTATTTCCCTTTTGGAAATGGGAACCTCTAGCGCATTTCCCTTTTGGATCCCACAGGTACGCTGCTCTGAACTACAGCAACACCAACTGGAAGGCCACGCAGTCCCAGATATTTTTGTCTTTTTCTACTCAGCTCTCAGCCAGCAGTTCCGAGACTCCAGTATCCTCCTGCCTTGTGCCCTCTCAGAGACTGTACCTGGTCCAGAGATGGCACATTAAACCTTGTATTGTCAGAGCTTGTGCCAAACGTTGGTAAAATGACAAGCCAAAAAACATACAGAACTCAAGAAATTCAGCGTTGCAAACCTACAGCCCAAACTTGACAGTTGCAATAACCAGGGGTTCCCAACGTCTCTTCTTGTGTAGTAATACCAAATATTATAAATCCAGAAGTCCCCTTACGTGAACTTTTCCAACTCTAGCACTCCTGAAGGCTCGCTCTTGCGGCAGACAAAGCATTCCCTGACTTCGCAAAACAGTCAAGATGAGGAAGTTGTGACTGGTTAGATACTCTGAAGAAGGCCCTAAGGCACAACAACAAAACCTCTCTTCTCCCTTCACTAATGTACTTTTTACACAAAGTCCAGCTGAAGTCAGAGCTGCTCCCGAGGGACAGACTCGGAGTTTTCCCCAGGCACACGCTGTCTGCGGCCTGAGGATGTCCCCACTAGATGGCAACGCGATTCAACAACTGAAAAACCTTCAGCTAGACTGTTAGAAAGGAAAGAGCAACCCCAATGCTCATGTTTCCTCCCTCCTAAAAGCAGCACTGTTCACAATCCCTTTGCACCACAGGTGGAGTTATGTTTATTGTAGGCCATGGATTTAGTATGTGCCGGATATACAGCCATAAAAGAGCAGGATTTGCTCTGGACTTCCAAGGTAAACTTCTTCAGTGCCATTCATAAAAAAAAATGCATGGAAATTTTGGCCATTTTCAAGACCAAAATCCAATCCAAAGTATCCTGATTTATACAAAAACAGAAGAGGGTTTTTTCCTCACCTTTGCTTACAGATAAAAGGAGATTTGGATCTCTTGGATGGAATTTCAGTTCATTGATTGCATTTCCATGGCCCACGTAGTGCTGGGACAGAATTCAGAGACCAAGTTATCATTTCCCCTCATGTTCACATGTATTTAGAAGACATGTTTCATGTCTTTCTGCAACATAAGCTGTATCTCGGAGTTTGGAGCACTCACCTTTATGCACTGCATTGTGATAGGATTAATTATCCTAATGATACCCCTGGACCCTGCCACAGCCAGGAGAGGATGGCTTGTATTGCTATCGTATGTCCACGCACAGGTATAGAAATTTTCATCTGCCTAAAACAGCTCACGTTAAGGAACACTGACCAAACAGGAGTTTTTTCGTTGGCTGTTTTTTTTAAACAATGGGATTTTTTTAAATTTTTTTTTAAGTAAACTTGTTGCTATTTCATGCAAGTTCCCAGGAGCCTCTGCTGGAGCCAATAAGAAGATATTTGATTATACATTTGCAAATACAAGTAACATCACCTTTTCCAGAGATGCCAGTTTCCTCACTGCTATTCCACAACATACAAGGAATGCCTTTCTCTCTCTTGGTATCACTTTTCAACCCCTTTCGCCAGACCATCCAAAGATTGGGAATAAAATAAGACTGAATCAAGACTGGGTTCACCAGTTATTGACCTGAGTACTGCAAATGATCATCAACGCAAGTTACTGCCACTTCAGAGCTTGAAACCTAATTCTTAGGCTTTAAACCCAGTTCCAATTCACAGGGAAACTGCAACCACTGTAAAGCGGGGAATGTGAAACATTACACAAATATTACTGTTGGGAAGATTAAACCAATGGAGAATCGGTTTTCAAATATTTTAATAAAGCATGGTCCACGAGTCTGCATTTCTAATATTTTTTCAATAGGAGGGACTCTAGGATGTGGGGGAGAGGTAAGACTTGGAGCTAACATAAGGAAGGTGCCACACGAGCAAAGCATTAAATCACAGACCAAACCTTCGTGTGCTTTTTCCTACAACACCTCTTCGTTTCTGATGAAAAAGCAGCAGAACAAGTGCCTTTTTCACTTAAAAGGATACATCAGCATCCACGTAGGACTGCAACAGACGGATTTCGCCTTGAGAATGACATTCATATAAAGTAACCTGGAGAAAAAAAATAACACAGTGGAAGAGATTGCTGCTTACTTGTGGTATTTCAGAAGGAAATCACCGGCACCTGCATACTCACTTCCTGATGGGGAGAGGCAGTGTGCCCTTATGGTTTAGATTTCATCCATCATCTGTTTGTTTCAAACAGGGGGAAATGGTTTGATAAAAGAATGCTCATAGTTTTGGTAAAGCACCACTCCAGGACTTCTCAGCAGTCCCTCCCAAACATTAAAACCTACTGCTCAAATGGTCTTAGTAAGATTAAACTCTATTTGGAATGAGTTACTGCAGCTATTTCTAACACAACTTGGTCTTTTAATGAGCCATTGATACCTTGTTTAAACTTAGTTCAGCACTTTCGCTAACTGCCAGGTGGAACAAACCTGGAAATGAAAGGCTTCTTTTTTATCCGCAACACTGGCACAGAGTGCACTTCGGGAGTTATTTTCAAGACTGAAATGACATCGATCTTTGTTCAGAAAAAGCCTATAAATTCGCTCTGCACAGGACATTAATTTGGCTACTGAGCTGCCTGGCATCATTGCAGACACTTATCACATTTTAGAGCATGTGATCTTTTGGAAACAATAACATCTGAGTAATTTTAGTGAGAAGATCCATTTATGCACCTCTCTTCCTTACCCCATGTTCACATTACTGCAGGATCTTTTTCTCTACTATACAGGCTAATTCCCAAATAACTAACACATGCATCCATAAAGCAATCCAGAGGATGCAACTCTCCCCAGTAACAGATGCTACATACCTCCGCAATAAAGCTTTCTGTAGGAAGTCTCCTGTGTCCATACTAAACACAGGCCAAGGCACCGGTTGAAAAAAAGAATGCAAGCAGACCCACACGGAAAGGCTCACGGTTAAAACCAGATTACTCACTCTGTTGCTGCCTACAGTGGCAAAAACGAGAGGATCACCTTCTTTACTGTGCCAGTTAAACTGGACTCCAAATAAAGGCTGACCATGGTCCTCCTGCAGATGTAAAGTAAGATGACACACACACACACACACAAAAAGAAACCCACAGGCATATTATTTCTGTGAAATTCAGCTGTGGTGGTAAACAGTTTAATTAATATGCTTTCCACCTCAAACTACTAGGTTCACATCCACTATAATTTCAGATAGCAAACAGTTAAAAAGAACAGTTTTGTAACATCACATTTTAACTTGGCTATCTAAAGGAGGTTAGAAGAATATTCTGTCACACACGCACCCCTTTTCTTCCTCCCCCCAAGTTTTTAAGAAGTGAAGGGGAAGGACTGACATCTCTACGGCCAGAAGCTGGCAGAACTCCCGAGTTACATTTGCAGCTCTACTACTTTGCTTTGCAATTTTCAACAAGGCAACCTCTGCATCCAACCCCGCATCTACATGCATTTTATGTCATCAGTTACTTCCACAGAAGGATGTACAACTTCATGGAGCAGAATGATTAGGACAGAGAAGAATTATACTGTTGTAACGGTGGACAAGAGCCACATTTAACTATTATGGCACCGTTAGGTCTTGCAACTCCATCACAGACTCAATGAACTCTGTCATGTCACAATGCTGCTGCAAAGTTCAGTGTTTTCAGATCGCCTTCACAAGCAGTTACCAGAGCAATGCCAAGTATTATTTTTATACAGCTTACATCAGTTTAAGAGAGGGGAAAAAAAAAAAAAAGCAGATATGTTTATGAATTGTGATGAATATGGTGGCGCTTGTTAATAATTGATAACAGTATTTTGGCCTGTCCTGACAGGATGTTTTCGGTAAGAATAATGTTCATTAAAGTGCCTCACCACAGGGGACTGTCTGGGACAGTGCAGCCAGGAAGGAAGTGTCTCATGACGGCTGTTAAGCAGCCTTCAAATGGCAGAGCTTCAGAGACAGCAGGAGAAATATTAGCCCTGGCAGCTCTGGCATACCCAAGAACCAAATAATAAATCTGAGGAAGGGGTGTGGGTGGGCAGTCCAACACTACCCAGAGAAAGAAAACTAAGGAAGTCTGGAAGAATTTAAAATAGCATTATTTACTGAGAAAGGCAATATCTGTTATTAACAGACATAGCTAGAAGAGCTACAAAGAGAGGGGAGATCTCTCAGAGACAAAGGCCCTCCACTTCCTTAAGAGAGGTAACAACTTTCAAAGCTGAAAACACACTAAAAAGAACTGTTCAAAGTTTCACTCGAAGTATTGCCCATCATAACATGAAAGAAGAGGCTACTGGCTTTATGTGATGAAGGATTATTAGCAAAAGGAAAAGCATCAAGCTTATTAGTGACCCCAGGACAGGAGGGAAAAGCAGGTATTTGGCATCTGTAAAGCATTACAGTTTAATCAGAGATGAAGAATGAGGAAAACTGTATGCCATAAAACTGCACACACAAGCCCATGATTTTCAGCATCCAATAAAGTTATGAATTTTAAAAACACATGGATTCTAGTGCCATATTACAGAGCTATATTAGCAGGTCTTCTGCCTGTTTTGTCTGGAATAACCTTGTTCTCCATCACGTGCACACTTTCTGGTAAATTCAGTGAAATGGGAAAAGTGAAGAGGAAGACGTTTTGACCCCTCAGGATAGGATATTTTTCCAGCATAAGCTGTGGTAAGTTTGTGATTTTCTGGGCAGGACCCAGACTGGGGTGATGCACAGTAACTACAGAGCTAAAACAGAGGGCTACACTGTTTCTATATTTGAGTACATACCTAAAGTGTTCAGTAAACTTTTTCAAAGACAACCTATTTCCCTGGAAAAACTACTCTGTGAGACAAATGTCTTTAGACTACTCCCATCATCTGTACTACATTCCACACATGGAGTGCTACAACCTCCAAGGGCCTGACTGTACATATCGCAGTTTTTCTGGTTTTTGATGAGTGAAGGAGTGAGGCAGAAGCTCTCACAGGAAGCCAGTAGGGTATCTGAAGAAGTTATGCTCACCTCATTTAAAAAGCCATCATCCTCACTGGTCAGAGACAGCACATATAGCTATTTTGATAACACCTGTCTGCTCTAATTTTTGTCCCAAGTCCTAAACATTGAAACAGGATTTTAAAACCATTACACTTTCAGGTGCTGCACATTATGGCTATCCTGAAATGCCAAGTATGTCATGCAAATCTGACCACTTTGTTGTACAGGCAGAAAAGACAGCCCAGAAAGTCGTACATATCCTGGGCTGTATCCAGAGCAGCTGGCCAGTAGCTCAAGGGAGGGGATTCTCCCCCTCTACTCTGCTCTTGTGAGACCCCACCTGGAGTGCTGCGTCCAGCTGTGGAGCCCTCAACATCAGAAGCATATTGACCAGTTGGAGCGAGTCCAGAGGAGGCCAAAAAGATGATCAGAGGGCTGGAGCACCTCCGCTATGGGGACAGGCTGAAGAGAGTTGAGCTTGTTAAGCCTGGAGAAGAGAAGACTCCAGGGAGACCCTACAACACCTTAGAATCATGGAACGGTTTGGGTGGGAAGGGACCTTAAAGATCATCTAGTTCCAACCTCCCTGCCATGGGCAGGGACACCTTCCACTTGACCTGGTTTAACTCCAGCTAGCAAAATATCACAAAGATGGTCTCACAAATCCCACCTCCCCTCCT
>NW_010260744.1:0-10653 GCF_000690775.1 Eurypyga helias
CCTCGGAGCTGCTAAGGTATCCATCAGGATACCTCTGCAAAGCCCTTTTACTGTCTTCTACAGCTTACTTGCTAGCAGACACGAATTTTATTACAGCACATTCCTAAATCTGCTGCTGCTGTATCTGAAGGTGTATTTCAGTATCTTAGTTATTAGTCACCCTGTATTTAGAACACTAAATAGTTAACACATTGCTAATCACTGCCAGATAGGCAATGTGCTTGCTCTGGGCATAATTCCCAATTCCATTAAGATCCCCCTTTACAAACAGTTGGCCTTGAAGTTGGTTTAAAATCACATTTAAACTAAAACATACCAATATAATTTACTCCCACTTTAAGGCTCATTGATGCTGCCAAAGTTGTTGAAAGAGGAACATTTAGATCAATGAAAAGCCCTGGCCTTTTAATAGTAGTATTTTAATTACACTCACAATAATTTTAGTAGGTGCAGTAATCCGCCACTTGAGAAGAGAGGCCTCTTCAAAAGTGCAATAAACTGATTTACTTTGCTGATGATCACTAAAAAACTGCTTAATAATCAAATCCAGATACGCAGACAAAAGTCACGCAGCTATTTAAAGAGACTTTTGCCATGGCCCAACCCTGTAAGCAAATACCTTCCGTCCCTTGTTTCTGTTGTCACCATGAGCAAGCAAACAGCTTCCACCCTGTGTAGATATGAAAATGTCTGTGAATCAGCTAACGTAGCAAAGAGGAGCCCTGCTAGTCCGATGGTTTTAGTTAATATGTGAAGGACTGAGACTGAATTCTTGTAAAGCCCTAGGTAGCTGAGAGCCCTTTGGTGGCTTGTGATAGACAGGAATTTAGAGTAAATTATTTAACAGCCCTTCCTCTAGGTCTAAAGCCTGAGCTGCCCAAGGAAGCTTTCAAGTGTCCTTTCAAGTGACTAGGTGCTGCAGTTTTTGAACGTGCCAGCTGAAATGTCCAGTGGTATGGCTGAGTAAGGCACAGGAAGGACACCTAATGTGGGCTACATGAGCGTCTTCAAATAATCACTGTAGGCAGGCATCGAAATACTACAATTCCCATATTTTACAATTAGGGAAGGCATGGGGAGATGGAAGCACCATCATGTCCTAGGCTCCGTTACCAACCAACCAAAACCCAATCTTTGGAAACTTGTCCACTGAACAATGGAACAAGTACACAGCCTGTACAGCTTCCAGATCCTCCGCCTCTCCTCTCCCATCTCTCAGAGTATTTCTATGGGAGGTACAATTCTGTAGATTTGTAAAATTCTTGGCTTTTCCTTTTCCATGGTCAGCTGTCATCACTGAATATCTGAATCCCTTTGGAAAAGTCATTCAGCCTTATTACTTCAATGTCCCAGAACATTCTGGGATATAGGCACCTTCTCATTAATAGGTATGATAGTTAAGACATCCTGAGTTCTGTTTTTATAAATACCACAATAAAAATAACTCTTTCCACAGGTGCTATCAACAGGAAATCACACAGTAAGGGCCTTCATCAAGGGCCATCCTTAACTAGAATAAAACCCCCAACCAACCAGACAAAAAAAAAGACCTTCATGTAAGTTAAGGCTTCAGGAATCATGTATTTAGGGTCAATATAATGTATAAGGGGACAATTGTTTTGTAATATATCCAAAATGAGTATGAAGAGAAACACTACCAAAAAACACAGTGGTGGGGATTTGACAAGTTTATTTTAAAATGTCAGAAAGATAAAAGAACGTGCCTACTAGGAAATTAATTTTTCCAGGAACTGGTAATTAACTTGTTTTGTGGAGTTACTCTTCAGGTTTGAGGTCTGCAGATTTGTTTTATCTTGGATGCTAAGGAAAAAAATATTCCACCACAAGTTATTCATCAGCTCTTATTTTGCTGCTTTTGGAGGTACAAGCCCATTCTCATTAAAACAAGATGAAGCCTCTCTCACCCTGCCATGGCTGATAAGTCTTTATTAAAGTTGCTCCTGATTTATGCTTGGCAAGCTCCAAAGTGACTTTTTTTTTGCATCTGCAGAGAATAGTATTTCACTAGCAACAATTTCCAGCTAATTTCTGTGTTCATATTCAAGAAGATAGAAGGAGGAAATAAAAAAATTACTCACTGCCTGCCATGGCCACAAACTCAATATTTTTAATAGCTGTGAGTTTTACTAATCCAAGTCTTAAAGGCACAAAATGGATAGCAGCATTTTAGCAGCATGTTCTACCTACTGGTAAAATATATTTTCAATTTGTTGGAAAATACTGTAATTGCAAGTTTCTTTTAGTTCTGAAAACTGGGAAGACCAGGCTAGGATGTTGAAATAAGTGTGTACAGTCCAAATTACAAGCCAGCCAGATATGTAGCAGCACTTCTACATAACACATGGGGAAACAAACCTCCAGCTTTGCGTTTAAGCAGCAAAGCCTTAGATGCATTGCAATATATTTCTTTGCTTCCAGTTTTTACAGGTGTTTAAAAATATATGTGTGTGTATTGATTTCACTGTTTCAGTGCTGCAAGGTCTTACTCTTAAAGCCTTTTTCTTTCAAGTATTTTTCTCATCACGGTGAGGTGGGTGAAGGTAGGAAGAAGCTATCCATGTTCTCCCCCTCCAGTTTATTGATGGGAAAAAGTACAGAAAGACTGGTGACTTCTGAATTCGATTGCTCTGGCTGTTGGCAGACCTGGGGAAATGGTTATGAGGAGTTGTCAGATAAAGGTCTGCTCAAACCGAATCAGCTTGTACCATATCAACTCCTGCCGTTTTGTCCTCAGTGGTAATTTGCTCTGAAAGAAGGACTTTTGAGCTCACTCTTGGCTGCTCAAGCTGTGTTTTGCAGGGCCTATTTCTTTCAATTTCCCACAGTAGAACACATTAAGGGAATATTTTTAACCTACATTTCTGATACCGCCTGTCTGAGCAAATGCCAGATGTCATTGGTGGAGGGATACAACGTGATCTGGATTATCCCTAGTCCTCCATCTCTGACACATTCTCAAGAGAAAACAGTCAGGCAGGACTTTTTTATTAAAATGTCCTCCTTACTCCTAACTGATCAAATCAGCAGATTTTCAGACTGACCTAATCATCCTTAGCAGTGGGTGTTCATGGCCCAAGGCCTGGCAGCTTCAGCCTGTCACTATTTAGAAATAACTCCGGATTTTTGCAGCCTGGCTGTCCTAAACAGAGACAATGCAGTCAAAAACCCAGCTTTAAGCAGACACCTAGGGGTGCATCTCCCAGGCACAGGCTGGGTTTTGGACTGTCTCTCTGCCAGACAGCACATCTCCTTTCTCCTGGTTCCACCTACTGGTTGAACTATTTAGGAATCACAATCAGAAATGCCTGCAGAGCCGGTTCCAACACCACGCACCGCCCTAAATGATCTCACACGCCGCAATAATTTTTAGAAGCACCCCAGGACATTCGCAACCACATTCACGGAGATGTAAGCATCCTAATACCAACCTGATGCACCACGGTTCCCAGGGCAACGCAGTGGCTGGAGCTTATTAAAGAAGAGAAAGTGCAAAGTGCAATATAAATAACCTGTTAAATAAAGCCACATACCCTTCCACCCCTCAGTTGCATCTCTGGGCAAGTACAGGGATTTCTTAGTTTCATCCCAGAACAGACAGAGGTTGACAACTCATAATGCATCTCAGAGAGACAGGCACATTAGCCATGAAAAACAGGACCAGGCTCACATCAGTGGGCTTAAACCAGACCCTTTAAAGTTAAAAAGGTTTGGTTAAAAGTTTGTTTCTTGACCTTGCTCATTTGGAACTTCTGAGCTGAATATTGCTGAATATTTGCATTATTATTACACACAAAACAGATGGGTCGACAAAAAGCCATTTCTTACAGCAAGATCAGCACTAATTACAGTACCATCAGGACTTCCTCACTGTTCTACTCTTGCTACAAATCCATAAGTCCCCACGGATGCTCATAAACTATCACAAGGTAATACTAGTGGCAAGCGAGCTAGCATCAGGGCAGAGATACAAATCAGATTCGCAGGACATGCAATTGTAAAATAAAAATATGATTATTCAGGGCTCAGCTTCCCCAGAGCATGCATAAGCTTCTAGATACCTCATTAAAATTGATCCCAGACATGAAATCTCCAGAACATATTGTAAAATAACAGACACCAAACCCAGAAAATATAAGACGGTTTTATAGATGTCAGGTGCCAGCTGGATTTATTCTTGCTGTGCACCATAGGCTGAGCAGAAAGGAACATTTTGCATGAAGCATAACTTTCAATAGCCTAAGTAAATAAAATATCCACACTGAGTTGACGATTAATATTTCTGTGGGTCTGTGAGTGATAAACAATCAACTTCCCATAACATTATTTTGGGAAATATATCTGTGGGAAGAATGTCGGCAGATGTTTGGAATAGCCTTTTCTTACTCAGTTTAGACAATTACAGAGTAAAGATTACATACATTCACATCTTTGCCAAAATATTGCTTATACTGGCAAACCTAGTGTGGCCTCACATTTTCTTCACATTTTTCCATGGAGTGTTCAGAGGGAAAGAACTTATTTGTTAGAAAGCAACATGATGTTTCTAAGTGTTTTCCCAGTAAGAGTAGCACTCCCTTAGAACAGGGTGACCTAAAAATGTTTGGACATCATTAACAAATTGACACTGCCACCACAGGCTCCACTAATTGGGATATTAAACAGCATAGTTTCTGGACTTGAAGAACATTTTAATGTTTCGCGCTGCACATGCTGGTTTTGTGCAGCTAATGAGCTCATCCAGTGAAACTAGCTTGAACTAAAGTTAGAGAAGTAACTGAGAACATCTGGATGAGCAATGGAGAAAATTCTTCAGAAGGGACAAGTTAACAGATTTGTATTTTAGGACAAAGGAGAGCAGAACAAATGAGAGTACATTTCAACCATCCAAGGTCGTAGGGTTACAAACCATCCTAAAACTTACAGAACAAGATGTTGACATACGAGCCACAAGCTGGGTAACAAAAGTAGTATCACAGTTCCACCTCTCGGACAAGAGCAGACTGCTCTAGCAGAGGTTTTTACTTTGCAGTTAGCCATGTGTGGCATTTGCTTTTCTCCTGTTTCAGTCACGGACTTGAAACCAAAAGTAAGATGCCGTCTGTCCTCTTACTCCCTTGGAACATACTGTCCCAAGCTAGGACAAAAAATAAAATAAGTAAAATTAAGAAGCGCTCCACTTCTTTTTATTTTTCCCATGATGAGAATAGCACAGGTTTTGTAGCACTTTTAAAGGTCAGTTTGCTTTTCAAAATAGGAATCTGGGTTTTCAGGTATCAACAATGTTCTGTTTCTGTTCCAATGTGGAGAAAATTTTTACTTAAACAACTTTTCATTTAAAAATATAATTATCATTTAAATTCTCAAATCTGAAATGGTTTGCTTGACGTAATAGCTGTACTTCCTTAGAGCTGCTGATAAACTAATGAGGTTATGCATATCTTTTTCCTTTAAATAGCAGTTTTCCTCCCATGTGAAGTTTCCACTGCTGTTTTCCCCTAGCTTTGGTTTTCTGAGTTGATCACTTTATTTTCCAACTGTCTTTCTCCTCGAAATCCATACTAAGGCAAATTACTAGCTCTTATTTTGCCTGTGTTTAATAGTTTGTTTGGTCAAAATACAGAAAACAATCTAGTCTTGGTAAGATCTGAATAGATTCATTCACTGTCTGGACTACAGTTTTGAGCCCTCACTTTAAATGGGGTGTCAAAGAAGTGGCAGTCCAGAGGAGGGCAACCGGGATGGTCAGAGACCTAAAGATCATGACCCAGGACAAGATGTTGTGGGAGCTGGGCCTGGGTGGTCTGACAAAGAGTCTAAGGGCTGATCTTTCCTGGGGAAGCAGGGTGTATGCTAACGGGCAGCAGACACAAAATGTGGTTTGGGAAGTTTAGCCTGAACACACCAGGAAGACAATTGCAGGGGACATACAAGGAAGCTGGGGGGGAATTTTACAAGAGCCTGTAGTGACAGGACAAGGGGTAATGGGTTTAAATTGAAACCAGGGAGATTTAGATTAGATATCAGGAAGAAATTCTTCCCACAGAGGGTGGTGAGGCACTGGAACAGGCTGCCCAGAGATGTTGTGGATGCCCCATCCCTGGAAGTGTTCAAGGCCAGGCTGGATGTGGCTTTGAGCAACCTGGTCTAGTGGAAGGTGTCCCTGCCCATGGCAGGGAGTTGGAACTAGATGGTCTTTAAGGTCCCTTCCAACCGAAACCATTCTATGATTTTATGATTCTATGATTCTTTCCCTGCAGATCTGTGCAGCACCAGGACAGGTCACCAGGGAAGGCTCTGAATTACTCATCCTCAACTGTTGGACTAAAGACCTCCAGAGGGCACTGACAGCCAGCGTTTCTGGCAGCCTGTGATTGCATACCTTGCCAAAACCGCACGTGGAATATGCCCATAAACCCAAATGACCAACATGATGTCTTCATCAGTTCAGTCCTGTGTTATGCCACCTAAAGTCTGATTCTGGCACAGAGAAACAAAAACTGATCTTTTTACATGGTGCATTTAATACAGGCAAAAGAATTCTATTTTGCAGGTTCATCCCCTCTCATATCATAAACACAGCCACAAATGCTATTTGGCAGCTAATTATCATTTTATCCGGTAACAGGAAACGTACCAAAAGTCTGGTTTTGTAGCTGGAAGATTTCAAGGTAATAGAAGGAAAGAGAAGGTGCTGCTACTCTACTTTATTCCCCCCTTTGGAACACATGGCATGTGTGGATTCACCAAAAAAAAAAAACCCTGCCATTTAATATAGTGTCATATCATTATATCAAAGCCACCTCAAGGCCCTCAGTGAAAGATGAGCAGTAAGACTGCATTGCTACGTCCCTGTGGTTAAGTAAAAAACAGATGGAGCCTACAACTCTGAATAAACAGCTTTTCCAGTAAAAGAGTGCCATTGTGAAAGAGTATTTCTGTGCCAAGCATAGCATATTCTGGCAACTGTGGCTTATAGTATTTGATGAGATCTGTTAGAGAATGTAGATGGAAGACATATAGGTTAAAACATCCTTAGGGCCAACAGAAGATGCTGAACCTTTGCACTTTCTAGGAGGACCTGACGTTAATTCAGCCTGCCTGCAGAACACTAGGACATGGCTGGAAATGACATATCTTACCCTTTGCCAGGCACAGTCATGGCAAAAGTCACCTGTAGCATCTGAAGTGAGTTAGCTCTGCGTGTGCAGAGAGATCAGTAAAGCAGCATGTGTACATTGGAAGCAAAGGCATCCACATCAGTATCTGCCACAGCCTGGTCATCTGATCTGGGTATAGCCTGGCCATACTTCTGTAAGGAAAGCAGCTCTTCTTCACAGAATCATGGAATCCAAATGTTCAACCAGAGTCTGACTAGTGCCTGAGGCTGTTTAGAGAAGTCTAAATCCGGAAACCCAGAGTGGGAGAGGGGTAACACCACATTAGATCTTACACCAGTCAGTGGCAAACAATAATGATAACACCACAATTCTAAGTACCGGCTTTGCCAAACACCATCCATGTGATTGCTGTGTTGTGCTTGCAAGGGCAAGTCTTGTGCCTTGTTCTCCATCACTCTGCATGGCACAGCTTAGGTCTACTGCGCTCCTAGCTCCATCCTCTCTTTTGCTTCCCACTACAGAGGCATCGTGAGGGCATGGGGATAGCTTCTCTGCTTCAGCAGTGAGGATGTGGGGCAATCAGATGTGACCCCTTCTCTCTTTGTCCTGGACTGTGACACTTATTTGTGTTTCATGTACCAAAGCAGAGTGGCACTATAAAGAGTTCACAGATGATGAGAGGACATTAGAGGAGAACTTTTGGTCCAAAAGTGGGGAAAGTATTACCAGGAAGGAGGGAAGGGGAATAACCTGCAGAATTCGCCACTGTATAAAATCTCCCTCAACCAAGACCAAGTTCCATTCAAAACAGAGGGGATGGGAACAAGAGATTAAGTGAGGGATGAAAGATGCAGAACCTCCCTCACAGCCTCCAGAAACCCCGTTGACCGTTGGCCAACACATATAATAACATCACTATACTCAGAAGCCTTGTGATCCTTTCACACCTGTAATGTGAAAAATTCAGCTGGTATCACCCACCATGAGATTTCCTGAGAATAAAGAGATAAACATCCAAAGATTATGGACCAATGTTTATTGCATTGAACTTTTCATACCCAGAAACATCTGTGTGATAGTCAACTAAATCACTGGTGCTCACTGCATACAGGTAGAAAGGAGAACACCATGTACCAGACAGTGGAAAACAAGTCCTGTGGTTGGTATAGATGATGTGGAGTTATGGCAAATACAGAAAGTTTAGTTTTCTTTTATAAGTCTGCAGCAGTGCAAAGGAACCTTAACCTCTGTATATGAAAATCAGACTGTTTTCTAAAAAATCTGGGGTTTATTAGGTATGTGTGTTTTATTACACTAATTTGGACAGATATAGGGAAGACTGAAGAGATGGCAAGAGCTACACCCCTCCTCATCAGCAATTGTGCACAGTGCGAAAAGTCTGAGAGGAGAAAACTCAAGGGGGTAAAGGAAGTATTTAAGGTGTTGAAAACGTATTGAGCTAGAAACAGTAATATTTAAATTAAGGAAGGGAAAGATGATGGGATGCATCCAGACAGTAAGAGGTTGGACTGATATTCTGAACATGGGCCAGGCATCTGGAAATCTCTGAAAACAGGACCGTAGAGGGGTAAGATATATGGGCAACAAATGAGTGTTGTTATCACACTGAGTGTGCTGAAGCAAGAGAGACTCAGTCAGGAGACAACCCACAAAACCTCTCTGCAAGTTGAAGTAATGAAATAGTTAAGACAGATTTGGGAGAAACCATGAACATGAAATAATCAGAGTGCCTACATTGTCACAAAGACAAAAAGAGGAAGGAGTACCTTCTACCTCCTCCCCCCTCAAACGTTATGAGCATCTCATCATATCATCAGACGGAGAGAAACAGTGTCATAGCTATGCTACTTTCAGAGTGCTATAAACTGATTTGCAGGAATAGATGCATATCCAAATAGTCTACTTCATGTTCAGGGGTCTGAAGGAAAGTATAAAGCACAGAGCAGATGCTGCTTTAAATCACTTCCTCGAGGAATTAAATATTGACATCCCAAGGGACACATTATCTTTATAAACTGTTTTCTTCTTAAAACTGGTATTGAGCTTTTAGCCATATCAGAGGGTACCAATGTCAAACAACTGCCTCTTAAAATCTGCTCCCCCGCCCCCAACAGATTCAATTAGACAGTTTGTCGATGAGTTTTAGAATGTGCCGAAAAGGACCTCAAAAAGGAAATTTAAAGTCTTTTTCAACAAGTGATACCTGATGCCTAAAAAGAGGAGCAGGCAGCAGAACGCTAAGCACAACTATTCAGCAATTTTTCTTCTGACTGAAAAAGCCGAAATCCTCAGAACAAGAAGACATACACAAAAAAAGATTAAATACTTTTAAATAAAAGCAATAGAAATGTAGCTGGAAGTTCTGGATGAGCTCAGATGCACAGAACCACTCAGAACATGGCTGGAAGGGAGTCTCTGCCCATGCACCCCAGGTAGACAGCAAGCCAGAGACATGGTGACCCATACACTGGAGAAATGTTGAATTGCTGTAAGCGCATATTAGAAGTAAAAGTGAGATCAGAACAAATGACCTTGCCAAATTTATGGTGAGATCATGCAGCAGGAGTGTGGTGATTAGCTAGAGGCCACCTTTCCCAAGCTTTGCTGAGCTTATCTGCCCCAAAACCCTGTAAGAAGCCAAGCCTAAGTGAGAGAATTTACTAGTTCAACATGTGGAGCAGAGACAATACTTGCCAAAACATGTATACTAAGACCCTTCACACAGATGATATTGGAGATCATGAGAGCTAAAGCTATAATGGAAGAAACCAGTAAACAAATATGGAATATATTAACTTTTCTAGATGATAGTCAAGACACCGAGGTAGATCGCAGTACAGATTTTGTAAGGAAAAAGGAGGAGACGGTAAATTGTGTGTTCTCAGTGTACTCCTCACCAGATGCACCATATCAAGGACACTCCTGAGCTGAGTTTTTCACGGTCTGTTAAAAGAGACAAGCCTGACTGAATAGTCTATAGTCTACCAAAAGGAGAAAGGTGGAATGAAGCATCCTCTTTCTTTGACATCTGGGAAGATGAGATCTAGTGATATTCTTACCCAGCTGCTCAGCTCAGTCTCAGTGGTAGTCAGGTGTTCAATGCCTTATAGTACCTGAGCCTAAGGGATATGTAAAATGACATTGGAAGTCCACAAATGGCATACAATCTAGTGTGGGACTAATCCCTCAAAGCTGGCACCAATCTGATGTAAATGACTACTTCATAAGAGACCTATCTGGGGATAACATTGAAAATCAGCATCATCACTGTGTTCAGTCAAAGGAAGAAGTAATAAAGCAGTTCCAAAGACCACATCTACTGAGACATGGAAAATCATTGTGTGCTTCATGCAAAGCGTTTGACACTCCCACATGACATCATTGTCTCTAAATTGTAGAGGCATGGATTTGATGGATGGACCAATTGGTGGATAAGGAACTGGCTGGATGGTGACACTCACAGAGTTTTAGTCAACAGCTCAGTGTCTGAGTG
>NW_010260745.1:0-1326 GCF_000690775.1 Eurypyga helias
CAAACCATTCTGTGAGTCTATGAATTCTTACACAGTAGTCTCAGCTTCTATGGAATAATGTAAGAACAAAAATTACAATATTCATTTGGAGAGAAGGAGGCTTGAAAGTGGGACCTGAATTAATCTAAAAGCTAAAAAGCAGAAGTTGAAGAAAAAGGTTTATCTTACTGATTTTTTGATCATGGGGTTTTAAACCTGTTAGTGTAAACTCACAAATGCTTCAGGTCATTCAAATCTTCCTCCCCACCTTCTTCTAAAGGTCAGTCATGCAAGGCACTATGGCTTATAGCAATGTACATGCAGATGAATCTATTCCACTGCTAGTGGTGCCAGGGACTCCCAAACTTTAACAGGAACTGCTGAGCTAGACACAACCTGGGGTGCAACTATGATTTAGTTTCTTACTGAATATTTCCTTGACCCTATTTTCCTGCTATGGCAAAGAATATGTGGGAAGCTATGACTGAAGAGGAATGTTGAAGGAGCTGCTGCAGAGGACAGTATCATCAGTGTCTCCCCAAAGGAGCAATGAACTGTGATGTTAGCAAGTAGAGAGAGTGCCCACCAAGGTGGGATTCTGCTCAGAAACAGGTCAGTACAAAGCATCACATAGGCTGGTTCTTCAAGTCCTCCAAGGCAGATTATATTTGAGAATAAAAGACATAATTTTAGGATTAGGGAGTCTTTAGCTAGGGAAACAATTTGACTAATCATCCAGTTTTTAAAGGGTTATCCTTTATTTCTGAAAGACCTCTCTAAAGATGGCAAGTTCCACCTTTCTTTACATAATAACTCTATTTCATTCACGTCTTCTAAGTAAGTAAAATATCAGTTTAATCATCAACCAAACTTTCGCAGAACAAAATTTAAGCACTGTGGCTGTTTATAGCACTTTTCAGTGTAAAATCTGCCTTGAGAAACCTTTTAACAAAAGTGAGCCCATGTGTCTACAAATTACTTTAAGAAAAGTCCATTCATGTTGTCCTCAGCAGTGCTGAATTACACTATTCAAATAAAAATAAAGGACTTTCCTTGTCAAAATGTGATATTACCCTATAAACGTGCTTTTTTCACTTTTTACTCAAGTAAAGAAATTGCAGGCAAGAAAGCAAATCTGTGAAAGGCTTATTAGCAGCTCGGTAAGCAACAGATGCTCACCAGAGATGCAGACCAGAGTGTTGGATTGCAAAGATGCAATGAGGTTATTTGTTGGTTAAAGCACCTAGTGGTGGTGGCAACTAAGATCTTTCAGATGAGTCTTAAACAGTTGTGGGTAGAAGCTTTATCATAAGTCTCCGGAAACACTCATAGAACCACAGAATGGTT
>NW_010260746.1:0-3179 GCF_000690775.1 Eurypyga helias
AAACGTGTCTGGGACAAGAGAGAACTCTTGCATAAGGACAGCGACACGCTGGAGAGAACAGCCTGTATTTGAAGTGACGTTACAGAGCGCTGAACACTCTTGTTTTAATTCAGGTAGTTACTAAGAGCGAGGAGCCAGTCTGCAAGCTGAAAGAACTCCAAAGCAAGCCGTTTTTAAAAAACGATACTGCCACCTTTTGGCCTTTGAACTGGAGAAGCAAACTGTGCACCTGCGAGGACTGCTCGGTACGTGCCGTCTCCCTTACCACCACTGACACGGGAGGCAGGGAGCAGCTCCCGGAATCTCTGAAGAGGAGCTTGTAGATAGAATGTTTTTACTCTGCATATAAACACCTAAAAAGGCCCCTCCACCCCATGTAAACACACGGAATCCTTTGGAATTAATAGAGCACAAAGCAGCTTCTAAACATTTGTGTTTTCTTTGCTGCTTCCACGCATTGTTGCTGCGGAAGTCGTTATGCGGAGGTCACTGAAATGCTGCATACATTGTCTACAGCGTTATTGTTGTGGTTTGTGGTACTGAACACACAAAGGGCTGGGGAGAGCATCTCCATCTAGGAAGTTCTGTAACATAAAAGTCAGTTCTCTTTGTTCTCCAGAAAATGTATTCAGAGCTCGAAGTCCAGTTCCTGACAGATGAATGTGACACCGTCTTGGCTTATGAAAATAAAGGTACCAGTGACCAAGAAACCGAGAGGAGAGATCCTTTAATGGACACCCTTAACAGCATGAACCGAGTCCAGCAAGTAGAACTCATCTGTGGTAAATACAGCTTCATTTTTAGAACGTGCCATACCGCTTTACCTGAACAGCTTCCCACAGGAGGTTAGCAGCGTCAGGTCTTGTAGCCTGGCATCAGACTGGTTCTGACATAACATGTAGAAGGCCACAAGACAGATTGCACACCTCAGTCAGGATTACTCTGCCAAGTCTGGCCTCTCTGGCCTGTTGTTACAACTTCAGCTTGCATGGGGGAACTAGATGGTGTGGGAACTTTTCCCCTATTTAACATCTTGGTTATTGTAGTGGCAGTAACTTCTTGTAACGTGAATATTTAAATAATAATTTCCATTTCTGCTGTCTGGCTTACTGGTCTTCACAGAATGGTTTGGGTTGGAAGGGACCTTACAGACCATCTAGTTCCACCCCCCCTGCCATGGGCAGGGACACCTTCCACTAGACCAGGTTGCTCAAAGTCTCATCCAGCCTGGCCTTGAACACTTCCA
This sequence comes from Eurypyga helias, assembly GCF_000690775.1. Classification (NCBI taxonomy): domain Eukaryota; kingdom Metazoa; phylum Chordata; class Aves; order Eurypygiformes; family Eurypygidae; genus Eurypyga; species Eurypyga helias. The sequence goes on from NW_010260746.1 coordinate 1,247, forward strand.
GGGATGGGGCATCCACAGCTTCTCTGGGCAACCTGTTCCAGTGCCTCACCACCCTCTCCAGGAAGAATTTCTTCTTAGATCCAATCTCAATCTTACCCTGGCGGTCTCCGGTTGCCCAGGGCAGTGCCGGCCAGCGTGGAGCTGATGCAGGGAGCTCCCTGGCAGCTCTGTCGCAGAGTACAGTGACAGGGCAGCGCCGAGATACGTTATAACTGGAGCCGAGTTTCCCTCTCCTGGGGGAGGGGTTTGCACTCGGGCAGGGACACTCGCCCAACCCCGAGTTACAGGCTAGGTCTTCCCACCGCTATCCACGTGTCCTTTTGCAGGGGGCAGCCGGGGGCAGGGGCAGTCTGTGCATTCGTTGTACTAGTTCACTCACCGAGCTTGGCTACGTTTTGCGGAAGGTCAGCTTGAACAGATCCTCCAGCTGCACAGGCTGCTCTGATAAACTGTCAGGCTTCTTGTGTTTACCTGGGCTTGCCTCTCTGTTATTTATAATCCAGTCCAAAGGTAGGTTTGTCTGAAGTAAATCTAACAAATGACAAGTAGAACAAGTTGTTGTCTTGAGCCAGTGTTAAACTAAAGCTGGGTATCTTCTTGGCTTTTCTCTTCCCCTTGCCTTTGCTCCTCCATCCAGAGTACAACGACTTAAAGACAGAACTGACTGACTATCTCAGGAGATTTGCAGATGAGGGAACGGTAAGGTGCCACTCTCGGGCTCTCTTTGCCAGAAAGTGTGTTTGAAAGTACTGCTGAGGGGTGGGTGCTGTGATGCTGCAGTATGGTATTTTTTTGTGTCTCTTGGAGTCGCTGGTGCTGCAGTAGAAATTAGAAATCCCTGATTTCATTGGAATTTAAAAGTTGTATTTCCGTAATGACACTGTTGAGAGGTAAGATCTTACAGAGATCAGTCTAAAATACCGAGAGCAGGTCTTAAATGTAAATGAAGCTTTGGTTGCTCTAGGAAAATTATTCAGGAAAAAGCTTTTAACCTTTATAGTTTGTCTTGGATTAAATTTAAACACTTAGAAGAAGAAGGACTGACTGCATACTGGCCAACAGTCTTGTCAGCTGTCTCCTAGAGGAACTTGTGTGCCGTTATTTGTCGGCTTATTTGCCAGGTTGCCGTTGTTCGTTACATTGTAACGAGCGTGATGTTCAGCTAGTAAAGATCTTGCCTTGTGTTAATTTTTCTGTTGATAAAAGCAAGGAGCCAAAGCTATTAAAAATACCACCAGGAGCTTTGCTCCGTGTGCTTGTTCTGCCTTTGGGGAGCTCTTCTCCCTGTAGTCTCTAGTAATAGAGACTGGGCATCAACCGTCTCCGTTGGGTCCGAGGGGAGAGCTGTTGGCTAGCTGTGCCGGAGCTCAGGATACCTGTGCTGATGTGCCTTGTGTATTATGGGAGGGATGTGTGCAAGGGAAGCAAAAATGGGATGAAGTGAATTCTTGCGCTGCAACTTGGGTTTCGTACTGCTTCCCCTAGGTGGTTAAAAGAGAAGACATTCAGCACTTCTTTGAAGAGTTCCAGTCGCGGAAAAGACGGCGGACTAACAGGATGCAGTACTACTGTAGCTAGACTGAGGGGCCGGGGTCGGAGAGGACAGCAGGGAAAAAAAACAACATTCACTGACAAACGCAAGAGGCATCTTCAGTATGTGGCTTCTTATCAGAACCCAACTGTCCAAGGAGCAGCTTTGTTTTCTCCCATCATTCCTTTCTTTGTAGCGACTAGAGGGTGTTCTTACAGGTATGGTGCGGCTGTGGGCATTTCAGTACCAACTCTGCGTTCCGGCGGGAGCCGGCCTCCTCTGAAGGCGGGGGCTGGCTTGGTAGGAGAACAGCGTGCTGCGGCGCGGCCCCCTCAGCCTCTCGCCTGGGGGGGGACTGCCCCCCATCTGTGCAGCGCAGGCCGGAGCGCGCCGCCTTCCCGC
>NW_010260747.1:0-529 GCF_000690775.1 Eurypyga helias
TTCCCTTTGTACACGTGCCATAAAACTCAAAATGAAGTCATTAGAGCCTTACAGGTTTGCTGCCCACCGTGTCCACCCTGCAGCCATTAGCCAGGCTTGCCTTCCTCCCATCCCATTCCTGCATCACCAGCAGTTTCCTCAGCACCACACACCCGCAGCAGCTCACACAATGCAGGGCTCGGTGCACCAGCAACACACTGGTTAAATAACTAAGCACACTGCAAACCCAGTATGTGTACAATACCCTTCCACTCCGGCAGCCATAAGGAGAGCCAGTCTGGCAGACAGCAGCTCCCAGTGTGGTCCTGGTGTGACCACTGCCTTTTCAGATGAGACCTGTTTGGGGTCTTGGGAGTTTTTACCAAGGAGATGACTTCCAGCGCTGCCCCATTCACTCTAACATCTGCCTTGGGGGTGCAGGCACCCCTGAGCATTTGCCATAAGGGTCTGTCCCTGGGGAAGCAGCTAGGTAAGAATCACTTCCTCCTAAAGGGGACTGAAGAGTGGGAAGAAAGGAGGTGAATGGCAT
>NW_010260747.1:550-10965 GCF_000690775.1 Eurypyga helias
CATGGAAACTGGGAATGGACAATAAGCGCTTAGAGGTTTTATCATTTCCCTTAGCACTTGTAGCACACAACCTGTGTGAAGAGGAGCATTATCACACACAGGGAGGCTGACAGCTACTTGAATGGGAAAAAATGTGTGAGGGAATGTGTAGAGATGCAGAGATGGGGCAGCTGAGGAGATGGCACTTCCTGGGGTGCTCCCAAAGAATGGGAATAGGGCACCCTGGAAGGAGGGATTGTAGGGGCAATGCAGTGGCAAACATCCGGGGAGACTGAGTTTGGCACAGAGAACCCCCTACAACCCAGGTCACATACCATCCTGGGGCTCTCATTACTGCCAGCAACGCTTTGGCACCTTTCTGTGGTCCTGTACATCCTTAGTCCAACCAGGCATCTCTTTCCCAGCAGTTACGTTTGTGCATTCCCTCACTGCAGTCCTTGGGTTTATATTCACCATGTCATGTATTACTTTCCTCACTCAAATTAATTTTGGTGCATTTGACTGGAAAAGGTCATGTGGATCCAGCTCAACCCCTAAGTGACAGATCATGCCCACACATCATCAATACATCAAACAGGAAGACATTTCCTTGGTTACAACGCATTCATAGGCCAAAAATCACTCTTTGTCCTCAGCACACCACACATCCATTATGTTGTGGTCATGACTATTTCAGTCATTTAACAGAGATGCTTTCCCCATCTGCTTAAAATATTAAATTTTTGCCCCTGCTCCCACTCACAAAAAGGATGTCTCTCTTCTTTTTATGGATGTGCAAAAAAAACTGCAGGCACTTATCACATGAAGCACATCATGATGAGAAACACCCACCCTTCTCATGAAGTACCACCTCCCTCCTATCCATCTTCTTGAAGTACATACCAGTGATCATCTGCAACCACTCCACACAAAGCTAAATAATTCTTCCTTCATGCCGAAACCACCAACGAAGGGCTTCCTTGGCCAGGGAAACAGAACATACACTGAATCCAGATGCTCAGAACAAGAAGAGGAACCATAACATTCATTTCTTTTCTAGAAGCAACTAGTCCCTCTCCATTCCAGCACCCAGACTGTGTACAATAACATACAAACCTTTCCACTTCAGATTACTGACAGTCAATATTTTGTAGTGGTCAGTCAGCCTCTGCAATCCCATGGAAAATACCTTTTCCTACTGGCAAAAGCTATGCATGTGTGTCCCTCATTCACAACCCTTTACACCCAGCACCAACCCTTACACATTTCCAGGCTTATGACACGATGGAGCAGAAACCTCCCCATTTTAAATCCCAGCAACAACATTTGCTGTAGCTGATCTCCTAACCCCAGCTGGTGAGCTCTTGATAAGCAGTACGATGCCAGAGGTACTGGTGGCGTGGTTGCCCACTTGGATGGGCACACTCATGGCTATGTTCTTCTCTTGTAGCTCTGAGCTCTGCTCACTCCTCTAATTGGTCTTTGTCATCCAAAACCCCTGGCACTGGCATCATCCATCCAGTTCTGCACCACTACCTGCATCCCACTAGCTGTTGCTGCCTATGTGAGCCCTGAAACAAAAGTTTTGCCAAGTAAAACTGCTTCACATAGGTGCTCCACAAAATTTCATCTCATCTCCCTACAGCATCATTTCCTATACCTGTATCACCTTGGTATCAAACACCTTAGGAAACCCCAGATGCAAATTCTTCTGCTTGCCCAACTACAAATGCATGTGCATAATCCCATCCATATTAATGAATCTCATAATCATAGCACTTAGCAGCGTGTCCTCCATCTGCTGCCCAATAGTAATTTGAAAATGGTGCCAGGAACATTAATGGATGGCAGGAAAGGATGTGAATCACGGGAGTTTGGCAATTTAATACCCTTACCCTTCCAGACCAGTATTCCTGTAGTTTCAGGAAGGCATCCCACAACGTACTGCCAGTGAATCTGTAGAGCACAGAACAGACCAAGGAACTGCTGGACCTCAGGACATCTCCTGAGTACTGAGAAAACAGTGTATGCACAAGGACTGTCAAGAGAATCATCTTAGACTATTGTAGCAAGGAAGGTGGACAAGAGAGTTTGATACAGAGCGTACAATGTACATATATATATAGCTACAGAAAAATACCATCCCTGTATAGATGTGGCCAAAGCTCTAAAAAAGTCCATGTCTGTTCTGAGTGGTCCAAAGACCTCTTTCAAAACTTAGAGGAAGATGTGAATACTAGAGAGAGAGAAAACTGCAACCTATCTTCCCAACTGATGGCTGGGATTAAATCCTGAATAGTTGTTTTCCACCATGGAGCTACATGACCATATTGTGACAGGTTTACCATTTGAATATACTCTTTCACAGTGGGGAGAAGCATGGTTCAGTTGACTTCCTGTGAGAGTAAGGCCCCTCTCTGGCTATTTTAACATACATACTGGCATGCAGCAAACATGATATGAAGCAAAGGTCTGCAGAGAATTCATGTTCCAGATAAACACTTGTTTTTTTGCCTAATGCAGCACCAGGATGAATGGGCTATTGTTACGTTGAATTCTTTTCTTGTTGCCAAGCAGGTCTCCCAGTAGCACTTGCAAAGATAAGGGGATCAGATCTCCAAATTCAGGGTGAAAGTTGATCACTACATCATGATGGAAATTATTCTTATGCTTTCAAGGTATCAGGTAATGACCATTACTACAGGCTATTGTGTTAGTTTGGACACATATAAAATACCCTATTTTCTTCATCCCTAATACTGATATTGTTGCCATCCCATTAATATACCCTTCTTATCTTTTCTTGCTTTTCTTCATTTTATGTGTAACTTTACACTTGGCTTTGCTTGACACTTCGCTGTGTAACCTATCTCCCAAGAAGAACACATGTGACAGTGGGTCATGTTTGTTTGGTCGCAGGTCTGGCAGCTGATCGTCTCCCAGGTTGTCCGTACGGGACATGTAGCTACTGGCGTATGGCGGTTTCTGCCTTGTGAATCAGAGGTCTTCTCCTTTATCATGTTGTTTCACCACAGAGTTGAGTGTGTCCTGCAAACACATTTCTGTTCATCCGAATCTTTTTATGGATTTGCTTTGACTCTGTTCCTTCCTTTTTCGTTTTTGCTTTCCACAGTTACCCTAGGGAACACATTTTCTGGTAGAAATACTCACCAAGTGTGAATTCACCGTGAAAACACATTTCAAACTCGTAATAACAACCACTTACATCACAAAATAATTCCAGAAAGTTACACTCACCCACTTGGGAACAGAAACATATCACATCATCAGAATATCAACATCTCCCAAGGAACTAGCCACAAATGAGACACAGAGCACATATTATTCCAATAAATTATTTAGCAAATAAGTCTGAACAATAGGCCCGAATGTAAATATTGTGACCTCAGATAATCTATGAAGAGAAATTATTCAGCTATGTGTCAGATCCAGCCAAATACTTGGAAAATAAGTGAGATGCAGAACATTGGCTCTTAAAGAAGTCTTTTAATCAATTAATCTTGTTAGCAAGTTGGCTTCTGACATAGGAAAAACATAAAGAGAATGAAGCAGAACCGTCTCTTCCTGAAGAACATTGATTGTATGTCAGGAACATCATTGTTTTAAATCTGCAGAAGTAGTCTTTGAATGTTAGTAACTTTCTTAAATCTTTCTTCAAGTTTTTAAAATTATGCCTAAGATCCAGATGCCACATCACAAAACTTCTGCAAAGATACTCAAAGTCATAGTCAACAGGTTTCTTGGAGAGACTCAAGAAATAAGCAAAAAAGGTTCCTCATGAAGTTCCATTTGTTTCTTCTGTTGAATCACAAAGTGTATTTCCCTCTTCTTGCACCTCTTCCGAGTTACATCACAGCACCCCACTAAGGAAAAGATTAATATACCCAGCGACTCTCTCTTTCAAAACCACATTGAAATGCTTCTCCAAGAAAAGCAGCCTGCATCCCCCTTGAGCAACAGGGTCTGCCATCTGGTAGGTTTGTTCTTTAGAGCCATTTAGAGGATATTAAATCTTCTTTTGTATGCAGAGAATTAGGTGGTGGAGGGACTTAGCATTCTATTTAAGAAAAAAAAAAAAAAAAAAAGGAGAAAAAACAGTTCAGAAAGTCATTGTGTCCAGAGAAGAATATTAGAGAGGCATTAAGTAGAAAGACAAAAGGCAAGCTAGCATCAGCTCCTTTGAAAGCTGTAAATCATTCCGACTCCTCGGGTGGTTGGTTAAGTTCATTGTTAGTTGGATAATTATTGTCCTTCGTTAGAACCTAAGCTTCTAAACAGATTTTGAAACAAAAATAATCCAAAATGAGCAGCCAGGAAGACCAAATGGTGTCAAGGGGAGTCATGGAAAAAATATGCTCAAATAGTCTTCCCATAACTTTCCACTTACACAGATAAATTACTTGTCTTTGGAAAATTAGGGCTTTTTCAAGCTGATCTCTTTGGTCACTGGGGAAGTGTTGAAGGTAGCAGGTTCCTAAGGGAGAAAAAGCCTCCATACAAGGTGTTTGCTTTACCTTGAGGACATACAATGACCCTCTAACCTGGAGACTAATGGAGGAGGCCAATACTTCCACGTCTATTGTTTCAGCAGGTGCCAGGAGCGTTTCCCCTGGTGGAGTGCCCCTTCTGTGAAGTGGAGGCTGCTTGCAGCCTCTTCCAGTTGGAGGGATCAGGTAAATCCAAACAGTGAGCAGAGAGCTAGTGAATCTATGGGCATGCTAAGAATTCGGGAGACTTGTGCAAGGTCTGGTAAGCTAAAGCAAATGAGACACAGTGATCGATTGCACGCTATAGACTGATTGCAAAGACAGGCCAGTAGCTTTCAAAACAGGTTTCACAACCTTAGATGGTTTAAGCAGAATGATAAACCTAAGTTAGATTCAGGTTAATTTTATTTTAATGCTGATATTTGGGGTTGTTTTAAGTATACTGTCTGTAAGCGAGGATTCAAGAAAAAGAAAATTTGAGAACATTGAGGTAGACAGTGTCACCACAAAATGCAGAGGAGCCCTGAAATTGAAACCCACTGTAACCTCTGCACCAGCGAAGTGTCCAGTGCCACACAGAGCAGCCCTGGGCTAAGTTCTCTTTAAGTGTGGGAGAAAGTAGTAGCAATCAGGAGTGCTCTTTTGTGCCGTCCTGTAGCCTCACACTGCAAATTCTCCCAGACTTGCAGGACACGGCTGACCCAGCTGCCTACCTGGCACTACAACCTCACCTCAGGGCTCATGTGAGTCAGAAACTCTCTAAAACGGGAATTCAGGTGTTCCTGAATCATGGCAGATACAAGAAGCCCTCAGAAAAGTACTATACACCCAGTTGAAGTGCTGATCCAGTACAGGGCAGCACCTACACCACATAGTAGATCCATGTAAGACAGCTGGAAGAACCAGATGCAAATTGGAGGAACCCTCCAGCTCACATCACTAGTTGTAGGTAAATATTACCCTGTAACTAGCAGCAGCAGATCTCCAAACCCCTCCACTGGATTCACAGACAGTCAGATTCCTACCAGGCTCATATGTCAGCAGGTCATAAAAAGTTTTAAGTCCCTTTTCTTTTTCTGATGTTCTGGAAGAAGTTGTACTAACAATGAGCCACTGCTTGACAGCCCTGAATCCCAAGCTGTTGGGATACAGTGTGACTTCCAACATATTGCTTCCAGCCCCCACCACCCACGGGGAATGGCCTGGCAGGGGGAGCAGCACAGCCTGTTAGGAGGAGCCTCTAACAAAGAGATCCCTTATTCCCTGCACTCCGCTAAAGGGCAGCACCCACATCAGTCAGTGCAAGGAAGCCACTTAGCTTCTCACAGGTCAAGAGATCAGGAGAGTGGTGATAACTTTATACATTTTTTTTGTGCTGCGTGGCCCAAATAGAAGGATGTGGGCTGAAAGATACCATGTCCAGAGAAGATGGAGGGTTTTTTTAACCTTGAACTGCAGCCTCAAGCCCATGCAGGGGAGCTAACCCTAGAGGGCTGAAGAAGGAAGAAAAAAATTAAATGCCACCAACTGTTGTCATTGGGCCTGGCTTCTCTCCAAGGTCTGTCAGAGCTGAGATTGATTAGGATATATGGTATCCTGGAAACAGCCGGTACATTCAGCTGGTTATAAAGCCATTTTAATTGTCTCGCTACCACCATGGCAACCATACTCCCAACCACAGCTTCCAGGAGGGGAGACAGGCTGTTGGAGGACAGTTCCGTGCCTATAGACCACATCAGATGACCATGTCGTGACTCAGATGGATAAAACCTTGCACCAATGCCAGAAGGGGCCAAATTTGGAGAAGAAAACAAAGCCAGTACTATAATACATAGTAACTCATTACCATAGCCAACATGAAGCACAATAATTTAGATGAATTTTTGAGACTACACAGGGAGGGTTGGGTTATGGCAATCCCTGCAGGTCTCATCCCACAAACAACCCCTGCAGTGTTGCACACCCATGTGTGGGACATGCAGGGCTACATTCCCTGCTCAGCACCAAGGGATGAAAACGCGTGGCCTTGAAAGTGTACCAGGGAGTGAAGCCTGAAGGGATGGGGAAAGGATGTAAGTAGGAAAGGGTGTAATCAGACAAGGAAAGACAGGTGTTCTCATAAAAAGGGACTCTCGTTTCAGTACGTTTTTGGTATTTAATATGAGAAAGCTCTGTGTGATTCCCTATTATTTTCCCATCCCGAAGCCCTGGCATCTGAAGTCTCTGTGATTCTCACGCTCAGTGCATGTTAATACACCTCACCTTCTTGGGTTCAAGCAGCACCACAGCATCGCCAGATTTGCTGACCCAAAAGCCTTTGTACCAGGCAGGAACTGATCCTTTCTGCTGCTGCCGGGTTTGTGTGAGAGCTGAGCCTGCCCTTGGCTGGCTTGGCCATGCCTGCTTGGACCAAGAAGCTTTGCTGCCTGGGTTTTCCTTTCGGATACATGAGATGGTTCACAAAAATACCTTTCAAAATAATCAAATATCTGCAAATGAATTGGAAACTCTTCTCTCTTCTGCAAGGATGTTAGTCAAATGCAACCAGAAAACTGAAGGACTGAGAATTTTCCATCAGTACTGGGGTGATTAATTGTCTCGGAGCACTCACAAGGTGACCTGCACAGCAAGTGACAAGGTATGACATCTCACGATTCAGAACAAGAGGTGTGTCCAGGAGGGACAGAAGCAATCCATGGAGAGGAATGGCATGGGAGCAGAAAGATCAAATTTACAACAGTAAATTCACAAGGTTAATAAGAGTTTAGTGCATGTTTATCCAATTCCTTCGCTTCAGCTGAGCCAGCACAGATGTGTCTCTTTCTGACATTAGCCTGCAACAGAGGCAAAAGAAATTGGTCTCTTTTAATCTATAGCAAAAAGATTTATGGTGAGATATACATATATACATAATTGTATATATGCTGTGCGGATGGTTGCCAGCACCCAGTTGATGCAGTGACTTGTTAAGGCATGCAAGAAGAGAGGCATGCATACCATGAAGAAGCAAGTTGATAGATGTATCTCTCACTAATTAATCCAGGTATTTCCCACTCTTTTTGCTATTGCTTTGTGGCCGGCTACGCAAGCGTAACAATTCCATGAGTGGCAGGAGCCCTTGAACCAGCAGGATGTTGGGCATGGGAGATTTGCAGCTCAATAGCGAACACTGAGCCCAAGTCCAAAGGGGGATTGATGGAACAGGAGAGGTCACAGGCAGCCCGGCAGCCTCCAGGAGGGCAGAGCATTGACCATAATTGTGGCGTATTGGCCAAAATAACATCAGATTTTGGCAAAGGCCCAAGCCAGGGGCTTCTCTGCTGCAGCAGTGCTGGCACCGAGAGCTTACACACGGTCTCCTCCCCAGAAACCAGAGGCAGCACGTGCAGCTGGTGTCACCCAGAGCCTCAGCACTAGCATGTCTCACCAAGCCTCCTGACCATGGGTTTTCATCTTAATTCAGTGTGGAGGATGAGTGTCCTTCCCACACCAGGGTTACTCCAGAGCTGCAATTGCAAACCCCTTCCCTTGGAACCAAGAATTATTTCCATGATAAAAACACATATGCTTGGGGTCTCCTGGCATAATTAATCATGAAATCAATTTCAGTCTTTGCAGTGCCCAAATCAATTCTGCAGGAATAACACTGGCTGACTGACACCTGTTCATCATCTAGGGAGCCTTCACCATCCAGCCCATTTTAGAAACTACAGTGAGCTTCAGAAGCCACCAGTATGGGGCTGCCAGGAGCCTGAACAGAGGATATCCCATCCACATCCTCTGCTTTCCCAACTGCTGTCTGATCAGCTTGCCCATGGAGGGAAGCGAATTCCTTCCTCAGGACCTCAAAGGTTGCAAACAAACTCCAAAGCCCTCCTGCAGAGCACCAGGTGGTGCTGGTTGCTTCTTCTGAACTTTTTCACTAGCTGCCATGGACACATCTGGAGCAGGAGGAGACATGGACACAAGTGTGAGAGAAGAAGGGTCACCCACCAGGTACAGGGTAATCACACAGTGGTGGTGTTGCTACAAGAGAACAATCAAACAGCATCTGGAGATTTCTCATGATGCGAAGGGACCTCAACCACCCACTCTGGTTGTCCTCATCATTCCTCATTATCCCTGCTGCCCTGACTGGGTAGCGTCCCAGCCAGCTGCAGTTAAGTCGGTCTCAGGTAGCAGTTACTCCTTGCCTAGTGACATCCAAAGAGAGCCCTTGACGTCCCCAACATGCCAGTGGGGAGGAAGGACAGAGAGGCTCTGAGCTGTACCTGTTACTCAACCTTCCCCCCTGTAAGAGGCACAACTGCCCACTTCCCCGCCACGATCTCTGTGAGGACCAGGAGCAAAGCCCCCCACTGGCTCTGCAGGGCACAGCGGGGGCTGAAGGCAGACAGCACATCCCACGGCACCCTCACAGCTGGCTGGGTGCAGCGCCCTGTGTGTCACCAGTGCACATCTGCCGCCGCGACTACACGGGTCCTGCGATGGAGATGGCAGCTTGTTCACTCCTTCCTGGTGGCCACAAAAAACACCCAGTTGTTTCCGCAAAATTCAAAATAGCTTTGAACCACCTTTTTTTCTGACAGCAATCACCCTCTGTCCCTATTCTCCACCTTGCCTTTTCCAACTCCTGGTGAAGCAACTCAGGAAAAGTGTGGACGTGGGAAGTGGAAAGTAGAAGTGGGAGCAGAGGGCGAGGTGCCTCGGTGGCACTGCACTGACCTCACCATCATCCCTGCAAGATTCCCATGCTGTTAGATACGGAGGGCGGCAGCAGCATTTCCCCTGTTTCACCCAGCAAAGCAGCTTGCCCGGCCCCATGGCTGGATCCTGCCACATCCCAGCCATCACCTGCACTGCCCAAGTGCCTGACAGAGCACACAGGCTCCCTGACATCACCCCAGGGCTCTAATCACATGGACTCCTCCTTCCGAATGAATTCTTGCAATTCCCAGTGTCACTGGGAAGTCAGTTTTAACATCCACTCTATAAATCTACCCTTGCAGCCATTCCTTCCTCCAAGAATAACTCCCTATTACGAGTCTGGGAACAAAACTGCCACAAACAAGCGGCCAGCCCATTGCCACGGCAGAGCTCATTCTCGGCACGCTACGTCTTTACACACCGAAGCCGTATATTGCTCACCTAGGTTTGAACCCGTGGCTACGTATTTACACACTTGCAAAGGAGCATGTGAAGAACACGGAGTGTGTAAAAGCTCACAGTTGAGGAGCAGCTCCCGAAGGAGAGCTGACACAACCAGCATCTGTGCCTCCCCTGGGTGCTCCACGTGCCCTGTGCCGTCCCCGTGTGCTGGCACTGGTTTCGCAGGACCTGACACCTGGAAGGGCCTCCCCTGGTTGATATCCATCTCCCCTCCAGTGCTCCTCCATCATGCTCTCATCCGCTCGTGCTGGAAGCGCCGCTCTTGGGAAAGGCATCGAAGGAAAGGCCTTGGTGCATGTCCTTCCTCGGAGCCTCCCAGCCCTTGGGGCCAAACGAAGCGGGAAGCCCATGGGCTGCACCTCGGCGGGCTGCACCCGCAGCTCCAACCACTGGACATGCAGAGAGGGGAAGGCAGGTCTCAGCCCCCTTCGCACCGCCCTGCGCTTGTGCTCGAGCTGCTTCCCAGGGGGATGCAGGGCAGCGGGGAGGACCATGCACCTTTGCCTCCACCTCTGCTCCCCAGGCTCCTGCCCCAGGAGTGTCTCACCCCACTGCGGGTGTTTTCTGCCTCTTGCCCTAGCATCCCAAATACTGGAAACGCTCCCCTGGCAGCCTCTCCCCAGTGGGGTTGAGGTGGGCTCCTGGCAGCCCCTTGGTAGGGGGGAGCCCCTTACGTCGTGTACCCACCAGCCCCAGCTCCGTGGCCCCTCTGGATGAGGTGGTGATGGGATGCTGCCCACGGGAGAGTGTGTCCCCGCC
>NW_010260748.1:0-3399 GCF_000690775.1 Eurypyga helias
GCGGGCGGGCGCGGCGCCGGGACCGGGGGGGAGCTCCCGGCCGTGCCCCACCGCGGGTCTCGTACTCACCCTGGGCCCTGTGCCGTGAGAGCACTGGCCTACACCTTCAGCCCTGCCCTGCTCAAGTTCCCTGAAGGACTGAGGAAACCCGCTTTTCTGTCTCACCCAAGGCTGGTCACGTCCGCGAATTTTAGGAAATCCAGGCACCTGCAATCCAGCTCTCCTCACAGTTACATTTCTTCACTTATATTCGGGTTCTCTCAGCTCAGATGCTGAAAATTACAGCTAATGAACACATGCTCCTACCGCGTTCTTGCATGTCGCCTACCTCTGCAAAAGCCCACTCATTTTCTTCCCCTTTCTGCGCTACCACGGTGCCCTCCATCTCCTGCCCTGCCCAGCTGGTTTTGCACTTGGGCTATAGATCATTCTGGGGACTGCAGCCCAGAGCTGCATGTTGTGTTGGCTTGTTGCAGGACCTCCAGCTCTGCTGCAAAATAGGTTGGAATTGGCCAAGGCAACCCACTGCTACTAAGAGGAGCTTGAGATGGGTGCAGACAGCAGGAACACAAATGTCTTGTTTCCTCTGAAAACCAGCCTCAATAGAGGGAAGAAAAGGCTTTAATTTAAGCATTTCTGCAGAAGCCACTGGACTTCTAAGATTTTGTAAATCTTTGAGGCTGGGGAAGAGGAAAATGTTAACATCCTTTCATTAAAAAAATGGATTTTTACTTTGTCTCATTCAAATGTCTTTTACAATTCATGTTTTCAACAAAATTTCATGCAAGGAAAAGACAAACCAAGTCCTGCTGTGCTACCATTGTAATCCCAAATGAACTAACTGCAGCCAAGAGAACTAGAAAGAGAAAATGCATTTTTTATGTCAACATGTCAACAAACAGCTTATTGGAAGCATTAATCGGTAGGAAATACTTTTGTGAAATACAGGAAACCTCTAAATCTGCTACTGAATAACTTGAAGTTCAGAGAAAGAAATTAAGGTCAAAACCAGTAAGGCAGTTGAGGATGGAGAGAGCTCTTGCTGGCTTCTCTGACTAGGAGAAGGTAGGGCTGTGCTTGCTTTCAGTTAAGCTAGAAGATGCAGCCTGTGCTTAGTACCTGTCCTGGTCGATGCAGCTCCACCAGAAATGCTGGCCCATATTCTCATTCATGTCTTCATTGAAGAGGAGAGACTCGCCAGAGGAAGCTTGCCTTGCCTTTCAGCTCCAGCTTGATCTTTCCTCCAGATTTTGTGGGCTTGGCTGCAAGGGCTATTTTGCAGCCAGCTGGGGTACGCAGGCTGCAGGGGAAACATCGTGCTGGGATCTGAGGGGGATGTGGCACAGCAGCAAGATTTGCTTACTGGGGTGTGTTTGCTTCCAGTCAGGGGAGGGAGAGCTGGATAAACGGAACGGAATCAGAAAAGAAAAGCCTCCAGGAACTGCATTCAATATTTAAGAAGGATATTACTGTTAATAGCATTAAACACATACTAAAGTTAAGAAGGCTGAGAAGCCAAGCTTTGTCTAAGATTCTTACATAGAGCCTCTCACCTGGTCAGAGGCAAGCAGCATCGACAGCACTAGAAAGAGGCAGAAAACCCCAGAGTTTGCCCTGGCAAAGACTGGAGGTACCTGTTTGTGATCCGTGACATTACTTGAGAGTTGTGCCAATTTCATCTGCTACAGCAACAGCCCTCATCAGGAAGTGAAGTCCTGAGGGGGTGTGGGCAGGCTGTGAGGTTCATCCCCCAAGAAGGGGAAAGAAGCAGCAGTTGCACAAATATCCACTCTGAAATGCCCAGGGCACTGGAAACCCTTACAGGGCACCAAAGCCTTTTCTGTGAGAGAGACGTACAACTACAAAAAGATGGAAATGCTCACAGGAATTGCTAGAATGAAAATGTAGAAAGTCGTCTGCAGTATTTAACACGATTTGTTTGGAATTTCATTACACACAGTTTCTCAATGATAAAGTCACTAAGGGGGCAGAAGGCCATCTCCAGCTCTCGCTGTGATTTCCGGTAGTCAGTGTTCACCCACTCTACTTTTATTTTCCTCCTTCAAAGTATCAAAATACTCTTGCAATGACCCAAACCTTAGCTGCCGCTGAGAAGTGCTCTCAGGCTAACGGAAACATTTTTACTGCTGCAGAGCCACCTGAGGCATTGCCTTTTCAGGTTGCAGCAGTTTGCTACATGGACTGCAATCCATGAGAGCCTGAACAGGGCTGCAACCTACCTTCACCGGTTCCGAATTCCTTGTGAGGAAACACACGCGGTGAACCACTGGCTACACCGGTGTTCATGCCCACACATACAGACGTTTTGTACCTCAGCTCTGGGTGTGAAAACAGTCAAATTCCCTCCACCGGGCTCTGCTTGTCTCCACAAACTGATGGTTCTTACGTTGTCAAGAAGGATGGTCAGTCTCTGGTTGTGCCTGCACATCCTCACCTTGGCTTTGGGACTTGGGTACACTGTCTGTTAGGAATTGCATTCCGCAGAAAGAACGAACACCTGGAGGCTTTGGTTCCTGTATGCAAGGACGGCCCAGAGCCCAGAGCAGGGTTGCGGTTGCAGTGGACTAAGCTAGCCCAAATGACTGCCTCAGTTATGAATTAGGCAGCAGGATGGTCAGTCTATTCCCATGGAGTAGAGCCCTGGAAGCATTTTCCAACTTGTTCCAACCCAGCTGCTCTTCCAAGAAGCCTGTTCTTGGCCTGACAGCTGTTTCTTCTCTTCCCCAGCCCTCTTACCTCCATGTTAGCACAGGTTCAGACATGGAAATTCCATTATCCATGCAAAGGTCTCAGCCTCAGTGTGGTCCCTGGTTCCTAGGAGAGGTTAACAGCAACCACCAAGACAGATACCCTGAATCCTACAGGGGCAAGAAGGGGTGTGTCCTACTTTGGTAGAACTTCATCTTCTCATTCCACAAGTGAAAACCACGGGCTGATATCTCTCACGTAACATTTCTAAGCTATTTGGTGCCGGTGTTTTCACTTTCATTCTGGCAGATCAAGAACAGCTTTTGTGCAGCAAGAAAAAGCAGCAGTTCAGTGCCAGGACAAACAGGATTTTACACGGAGCCTGATGGCAAACTGATTTACATCCAGCACGTTAGAAGTTGCCCTTCCCGGAGCTCTCTCCTGCTCTCCCCACCCTTCCCCAGTCCCACACTAAGAGCTACAGGGCCTTCCTGACCAGGGACTCAGGAACTCGGAGTTCACGCTGCCACCAAAGTGGGGGAAAAGCAAGTGGCTACTGTGGAAGTCAGGGATTGAGGGATATACTCACGGCATTGTTAGGATGAGTAATTTTGCACTGAAGCAACCAAAGAGCAGGAACCGCATTGCTTATCCCACCGGCAGCTACAGGCGCCGCGTCTCCCCTCGGGA
>NW_010260749.1:0-16337 GCF_000690775.1 Eurypyga helias
TTCTATGATTCTATGATTTTAATAGTCATGAATTTCTCTTAGTACTTTCACTTGCTAGAAAGGATTAAGTTATAAAAGATGAGTAAGTAAATCTAACAGCCCCTCATGGCTGAAAGGGAAAGGTCCTGCCCTTCAACTCCACCTTCCCACTCCTGCACCCAACCTGTGCACCAGCTTTAGTGTTTGTCAGATTCCTATGTAAACCAGCCCACTGATGTGGCAAAAAAATAATCCAAAAAATAAATTATTATTTTCTTCTGGGTTAGTTAATCGCATTTGCTCAAAAGAGGATCTAGTGAGTGTCAGAGCCAAAAGAGAAGGGGTGAATGAATTGAATAGGAAGACCTTTTTGAAGGACCGTTCCAGTGGGCTGTGAATTCTTAGAGCAGCTCATTGCCTGGAATTTTACTCAAGAACCACGCATGTCGATAGATATACAGTGGTATCTTCTTTAACCCCATTTTTTCTGTATTTCACTTCAGCTTGAAAAAAACCAAAAGCAAAAACACACACCAAAAAAAAAAAAAAAACAACCCCACCCACATCCTTCTTCCTAATCAGTGTAACAGGTTTCATATACATTTATCTAAGCTCTATGAGATGAGGCAGATCTTACTGGCCAGGCAAACCTACTGTTGTAACCAATGTCTAGACCCAGTTTTGTCACTTGACACTACAGTTCTTCAATTTTCATGAATACCTCATGTTTTTAAAAGAAAAGATGGTCAAGCCTAGGATGACAGGAAAAATTATACTCTTTGAGGTATTATGTTTCATATTACTGTTGCTAGATGACCTTGAAGCCTTTATCTGGAAATATTACGTAGAACAATCATGATCCCACAGTTATTCTCTGTTGTCTGTTCAGCTTTTAGCAATCCTGAATCAAAATGGAGTATGATTCTCTCTCCTACTCTTCCCATCCATTACAGAAATACTGAGGACTCCAACGTTGAAACATGTGGTTTTGAAGGCATAGTGCAAAGCAGAAACAAAAGTGGCAGAAGTAATGATGCTCAAAGGTGTTGTAAGCCTCTCTAACACTCTGTCAATTTTCTTTTTTTTCTTTTTTTTTGAGACATAATTCAAGGCTTGGTTTAAGTCTTCAGGGAAGTTCAATTTCTGATAGCTGGAGTGATGTTGAGAAACAAAGTGAAGAAAGACACTCATCCAGTGATTTTATTTAGCAAAGTAGTCACATATGCGAAAATGGTATTGAAGATAATAAAGCTGCTGTAGTTTTCACCAAGAGGTTATTGCTTGGTGGTCTCAGTCTGTGAGATCTTGATGACGTACCACTCTGGCACCTTCCATATAGATTTTTTCTGGAGATACCACAATCTGATTGCAGCATTGGATCTGATTCATGAAGCTGACTGGCAATGGGGAAATGCTTCTATCTTCTTTCTATGTAGCCTGATATACAGCATTTTGTCCATATGTTTGCAGAGGATGGGGAACTAACAATGCTATTTCAAATATCACCTGATTTGTTACCCTTATTTATACTCTCTTATTCCCCAAAGTCACTGTTACCAGAAAAGTGAAATTAAAATACAAATGGCAGTTCTTCTCACAGTTGGAACAGATTCCACTTGTGTTGAAACTGAGATGAAATCTGATGCTTTGGTTGCCTAAAGGGGATGTTAAAAATCCCATCCCTAATTCTGATTCTTATATCTGATGCAAGCCATCAGAGTACATCGCTGGGATATAATTTAAAGACATCTACTCTTCTCTGGAGACTTGCTTATATTGTCTTGCTTATTAGACCCCTTGGGGTTAGCTGACTATAATTTCCATGCAACTTTGTACTAACTTTATTTAAAATCTAAGAACTTTACAGTAGTGAGAGTGAAGTGAAGAATGAACACAGAGCCCCAGAAATCTTTGCCCTACATAAATTTTGCAACTTAAAATGTCAGTAAATACCCAGGTATGAGGAAATACTCACTCCCTGCAATTTTTGCCTTAACCTAATTCTTTGAGATACAGAGGAGCAAGCAGAGAACTTCCAGGATTTTCTGGACTTCTAGATGTAAATAATACAGTCTGTATGTATTTGGCAGGAAGCCTCCTTTTTGAGGTTAAAATTAATCTCCACACAGAGCATCAGCATCAGCCTGAGCAGCACTGATGTACCAGTTAAATCCTATTTCAAGAGTTTTGTTAGGACCTCAGAGGGTTTTGTTTTGGCCTCTTTGATTTGGAGAGATTTTCATTCTCAGTGATTTCTTTTCTTGCCAAGGTTAATTAGATCCAAGCTTTGTTTTGGTTTGGTTTTCTGGGTTGAAAGGTAATTTTCACTTCTTTTCATCTCATTGTAATGTTAAGGTATTCATCTGAATTTTGAATTGTAAAGAAAACCATGAAAAATCATGGGACTTACAGCAACAGTTTTATGTATTTTGGCAATACCAAGAACAGTTTGCTGCCAATAAACTGTTTGAGATAGGAACTAATTGGAGTCATGTGGTTTTGGACTGATGTTGAGGGGAAAAAAAGGACAGATATTAAACACAATTCAGACACACATTCTTCATATAAAGGTGCTTGAAATGTGGAATTTGCCATATGGTCCATGTATGTAAAGATGTTTCATCATGATCTACAGCACAAATAGCTAATGATGTGAACTGACAAGAAAGATTATTCTGTATGCTTGAGGAGATCAGTGGCATTACAGTGAGCAAATATGCTTAGAATAAAAGAGAAATTATATTTATACAGTGTCACTACCCAAATGGGCTGATTGCTGTATTACTATACTAATGAACTAAAGTGAAAATCCCCATCACAGAAGTTACAGTCTAGCTCAGATTACTGAGGACTGAAAGCATTACTGTCTGATAGCTGAAGGTGAGCTAAATGAAGTGTCTTGGTGGTTTCAGTCTTTCTGTCTATACAGGTCTGTAAAAGACTATATAACTTCCAGCCACTAGACCTATCTCTGATACCTGCGCTCCTAAGACTCATGGAAGACAGAAGATGATAATTGAGGGATAGATATGCAATGAAGTTATGGTTGCACAACAAGTCAGCTCAGGAAAAAAGAAGTCAGCTGAGCAATGGCATGCATGATTACCTCAAATTCCTTCAGCAGGGTTGAGCTAAGGAATATATTACTTCACAGCCGAGCAGACTCAGAGCATGTGCCTAAGCTCTAACAACAGTTAACGCAGTTAAATCGACACCTGACAAGGTGGTAAAGTACCATAGATAATTCATGTGTGTGACCTTTGATTTCTACTAATGCTAGTGTAGAGAGCTAAGATTTCATCAAAACATACTGTATATGGTGGTAAGAGTGGGACTTAGCCTTAAAGAGAAAGATTTTCTTTCTACAAGGTTTTCATCAAGTGGATGCACGCTTAGGGCTTGAGAGAAGAATTTCAGACTCAGACAAATTTCAGACTTTTCAAGATCTACTAATGATCCCCTAGGATGGCAGAAGATCACTGCTGCATAAACTTAGATCTTATTTTATCAAGGTCAGGATTACAACCAATTTGCAATTAAGTCTTGTCACCAAATAAATACCAGACTGCATTTGCAGGGCTTTATAGACAATGATTTGTTCACATGCAGAAGGCATGCATTACTAACTCACCCACTGAAGCAGAGTTCATTCCCTAGACAGTCAAAAGAACAGCTTCCATCAACACAGAATTTACTTTTAAATGACAGAGAATACAATTATAAACATCGTTCGGAGATCAAAAAGGGCAAAAATATAGGAGGTATGCTACTGTATATTTCTTAATTATGCTACTGAACATTTCTTTTTAAATTTGATTGTTGTTGAATTTTCCTGGAACATTTTAACTGAATAAAGCTGCCTAGTCTCATAACAGAATTTCTTTGAGACAAAGACAACAATAATTAACAATTAGGACAAGAGATTTGACTCGACAACTTCTTCCCCGCAGCAAAATCTATTACTAGTAATGTTAAGCAACAATAATCTAAAATCTTTTCTTCGTACCATATTGCCATAGTGTTCCAGCAGATAGGAGATTATTTCCAACACATATACCTTTTAGGTACAGGAAAGTCTAATTTAAGTAAGTGTTTCAATATATCAAAATCCCATGTAAGACTGTGAATTTGATATTTTTCAGGAGAACAAACTGGTACCATTTCTGGGTAAAAAGGGTAGGGGGCATGTGTGTAAAAGACTGACAATCCAACCTTGTCTTCAAAGTAAGAAAATTTAGAAGAAGCCTTAAATTCAGTTTTGTCTACACCAGGGACATTTCTAGAATGTGATGACTGATAGAGTCTCCCTTTTTTTCTGACTATAGAGAATACAGCAACATAAAAGGTGCTGAGCTAGTTGAGCTGTGCTGTTTAGAGGAGCTTAGAGTTCAAACAGCCTACCTTGTTTAAAGGCACATTTTGCTGAAATTCTGGAAGGTGTGTGTTAGTTGAATTAATCAATATTGTCTTTAATTTTGCATAGTGACAAAGCCATGATGTCCTTAAAAGCCAGTATAACTGTAAATGTAATAGTGGTTCAGGAAAAGGAGAATTATACAGCATGGGCTAGAATCAAAGAATGGTTTGGGTTGAAAGGGACCTTAAAGATCATCTAGTTCCAACCTCCCTGCCATGGGCAGGGACACCTTCCACTAGACCAGGTTGCTCAAAGCCTCATCCAGCCTGGCCTTGAACACTTCCAGGGATGGGGCATCCACAGCTTCTCTGGGCAACCTGTTCCAGTGCCTCTCCACCCTCTCCGGGAAGAACTTCTTCCTGATATCTAATCTAAACCTCCCCGTTTTCAATTTGTACCCGTTACCCCTTGTCCTGTCACTACAGGCCCTTGTAAAAAGTCCTCTCCCATCATCCTTGTAGGCCCCTTCAGGTTGTCAGGCTAGTAACTGGTGAACCCACACATTTGTGATGGAGCTGGAATTAAAGACAAGGCAAACAGTTTTAAAGAAGGGATAAATCTGTAAAACTGTCTAACTGTCCACACAAAGATAATTCTCAATTCCACGCAGCTGTTGCTGGGAGATGCCTCATCCTGGAGATGTGCTTTGCAGAGGTATCTATACTAGTTTCTAATACCTAGGTGATTAAGGAATCATTTCAGGAGGAGGCTTTAAGCCTCATCAGAGTAGGTTTCCTGCTAGGGCCTGGTGTTGATGACACTAAGAGGGGAAAGAGATTGACTCATGTCTTCTTAAGGAAGAAACAAAGACAAACCTGTCCCTAAGGGCATATTGTACTCACTGGAGCACTAGACAAAGGTAAAACCTTCCCCATGCCTTTCATTCCACCTCTTTGGGCATGCAGTTCTCATTAAACCCCATGTGGAAGAGCCAAGTACCATGATGTCCAAAGGTGCAACAAAGGAGTGTAACGCTCTCCTGAGCTTTTCCTCAGAGTTACACTCAACAGGTCAGCCCACTAGCCTTTTTGAACCTCATTCACAGCCAGCTTTCCAGGGGTTGTTCATGGCACAAAGGCATAACCTGGAACTGTGGTATCCCACTGATGCCACGGTGCTTTCCAGAAGATGCTTAAATCATTTTGTGAATCTAATCTGAACCCCAAATTGGGAGAGGAAATATGTGACCTAGAAATGAAACAAAAATATGTCAGAAAATAGGAAATAGAAACTAGAAATGCCATGCTAGGGCCATTCCCCCTTTATGAAGACATTAATTCTGGCATGAGTTTTGTGGCAGGGAAGAGTTTATGGGCAGATAAGTTATATAATTGTTTCTGTGTTTCCTGAGTTTAAAATTGGTACAATTGAAAAAGAAAGAAGGAAACAGTGACAAGCTGAAGACAAAAAAAGTCATTCTTTATTTTGAATACAGAAAAATGAGTAAGAGATAGGTGTTATTTTAAATAAAGGAGCAAGAACAAGCAATGTGCAAGCAAAACACTCAGGTTTGCAAAACTCTATGTATTAACAAAGAACAGCAAAAGACATCCATAAAAAAACACAGTCCTGGAATAATCTCTCATCCATCCTACAGTCAGCTGCATTTTAAAATTCTTCATTTCAGTGAAACTATATATTTTCAACCTCCTCTTTCAGCAGTGAAAGTGGCTTTTCCTTTACAGGTAACTACACAGGTTCTTAAAGTATTTAAAATATATTTCATAACAACCTTGTCCTTGGTGCATGGCCTCTCAGCAGTATCTGTCCCAGAACTCAGCACACCAGTTTGCTCCTCCCAGCTGGAAAGTGATAGCGGGTTTTGGGTAAACCACTTCTCCTCTTTGCCTGTCATCTATAAAATTAAGATTATGACAATGTCTTCCTATTGAAAAGACTGTAAAAAATGCTAGACAAGAGTAGCAATGTTATTATTCAAACTAATTATCACAGCAATTCCTCGCCATACTGTTTGCTTTTTGAGCCTTCCTTCAAATATTTAAACTCTTCTGGACAGCTCAGCTTGAAATCTTAAACAAATCATAGGAACAAATCTACTTGCAAATACACTATAAGAAGGACATTCTGATTATCCTGAAGCCTCATTATCCCTCCTCAAGCAGTTGCACCATGGCTTGTGTAAGGGCATGGAAGTGATGGATCTTATTCACCGAGGGCACATGTATTTAACCTTGTTTCCAAGTCCAATGAGATGGCCACAGAGAAGAAATTAATGCAAATGGTTTATAAATGTGGTTGTATATAAGCCTCCATAACTGAGGGGAATGTATGACTTTGGCTCTTCTGGTACCATTAGTGCAGAACAACATTTTACACAGACAGGCCTAGGCGTATGATATAGTTTCACAGAGGAAGCTTAAAGCTTGTTAACTAAAATCTAGAGAAGTATGAAAAAACAAACCCTGTTAGATACTGACACTATCAACAGACTGGAGTAAATCATTTTCATGACAAGTGCCTTACAGCTGTGGATGACGGTGCCATAGAGGCAGAGAGTGAGCTATTGTCATGCAAGCCACTTAGTTGAGCTAAACTATAGAGCAGGACATAGTCCCAGGCGAATCAGGAGACTGAAAAGTGCAAAGACTCTTCATATGAAATGGGAATATGCATCTCACAAGCCAGTGTTGGTAGGGGTTCTCTCTCTGGGGACAAGGCTTGAACTAGATAGATTAAATCAACTAAAAGCTATGACTGTCATGTACATTCTCTGTTTTGTATTGCACTGTGGTACTAGTAACAGTAGCACACAGAGGCTTTACACAAAAACAATCCTTGCTTTTGCTGAGGCTTGTCTACACAGGGAAATTCAGTAGTATCTGTATATCAGCATAACTCCCCATGTGGACACTCTTCCTCCAGAATAATTCCAGGATAATTATAATTATGCTGTATAATTATGCTGCATAATTATAACAGTGAATTTTTCGGTGTAAACAAGACCTTACTCTTTAGCTGAATATACTTGAACCTTCAGAATTATGTCACTGCCTTTGTTGATGTTTACAGCCTTCTCCAGACTTGTCATTGTATGCATTCCCAGCCCTTTAGCTGTTGTTTATCCAAGCTAAACATATTTGATTGTTCTAATTTGTTCTCAGATCAGTCCCTCCAGCCTCGTAGCTCTATCTGACATTCAGAGCATCATAGTATTTGCTACATCCCTCTTAACTTTAAAAGCAGGACTTGGAAACATGGCACATGAGCTCAGATGCTCTTAAGTGGCTGCAAATTTCATTTGTTTGTTAGTGGGACCTACATAAGGAATTTTCTTCTTATTGTTGAGGAGTCCTGAGGAAGAAGAAATCCAGTTTTCTCACACAACTAGCAGATAAATTGTCTTTAGAAATTTTAAAAGGTTTTAACCATCATCTTCCATCTCACCCAGCTCTGCTGCAGTTAGTTAGCTGAGTCAGAGGCCACGTGAACTGAGGTATTTTAACCCTGTGGGTTGCATCAGAGGATAAAAGCATCTGTTGATGCTCCACATTAGCATTGTTGTCCTCATCAGCAACCATCAGTTTCAGGGGCAGAACAAGATTTGCCATCTTGCCTTAGGTGGTGGTGCAAGGTCACCAACATTTTCAGTCCTGTTTTCTTAGAGGTCTGAGAAACAGTTAACCATCACAAGGTATACTGTTAGACAGGTCATCAGTCCAGTACTTAGGGAATGTTTCTACATCACCTTGTTTGGATGTGTTGTATGACACTGAAAAACTCTTCACTGATCTTCATAGTTGCCTCTAAGCAGCCTTCAGATTATTTACTGTGCAGGATATTCATACCTAGTGTCTGAAACACATTGTCAATGATAGCACTCATATTAATAGTACTGATGTTAATAATACCAAATAAAGATAATAAATTGTTTCTTATCATTTGTTTGTCCCTGACATTTTGTAAAGTATTTCTGGAGTACTTATTGTGATCCCTAGCACTCCAGCAGCTGCAAGGATGGCTTGGACACCAGACAGGGAAATGCAGGTTCCCCTGGACTGGCGTGCAGCAGACTCCTACTTGTGCACATCAATTTACTCCAGAGTTTAAGGCAGGAAGTATAGAAAATTACTCAGTTATGCTAATGGGGGAAGTGTTGGACCTTAATAAGTGATAAGGAGTAAGCCAGACAATTCTTTGCATTTCAACTTCAAACTCTTGCTGAGAGTTTCATTCCCCATTCACAAATGTACTGGTGAATTAGGTTTGGGGTTGGTTTTCCCCCCCCGCCGCCCTCCCCCTTCCAGTCATTCCATTTTCCAACCAAGCAGAGAAAACTTCTTTTTCCACTTGATTGTAAGGAACATCCTGAGCTGCTTTTTGCTTGTGCATTCAGAGGTTGAACTGTGTTAGTTGGGAAAGATCATGATAGGGCAAGTCACAAGGGAGTTCTGCTGTGTCCCTAATTAGCTGAGCTACCCAAATAATGTAGAAGGTCATCAGAACCCATTTTCACTTTGTTTCTCAGATAAGGAGAGAGACTGTGTTCATCTGAGCACTCTGATCTCATTTTTAAGAAAATAGAAGGAAAGGAAGATTTTTATCCATCCTGATAATTTATCATATGCAGCAGCACAGCTGTTTATGTCAGAAGGCGGAAGTGGAAGAAGGGCCTTTGTTGCTGTTTGGCAAATTTTCCATGACACTCTCAGTAGAAGAGAGCTATTTTATTCTGTAGGGTGCAGCCTTCGCGTGGGAACGCAACAGCAACAAAAAAAGTCTTAGCTGATGATTTCGCAGCAGCCTAGTATTCTTCATTTCGATATTTATCATTAGCATTCTTCTAGCTTTTCCAATTGGCAGGAATAAAAATTAGAAGTTTATTGAAACACCTACTCTTCCTTTGTTCAAGTTTGAGCACAACTCATAAAGACATTTTACAATCTCAAGCACTTGAAAGAATTACACTGTAAAAAAAAAAAAATAAATAAGGTCCTTTTGTATTCAAATGCTTATTCTTAGGGTTGATATGGATGCAGAGACCATCTATATTACTATTGCTTAATTAAGAAATAGTGCTTGGAACACTATTAAGCAACTGTGCTTGAGATTGTACAGTAGAAAAGAGCAACATTGGATCAAAGACCGTGTAGGTGGACAATGCTGTGATTCACAGCATGGCATGCGATGTTGGGGCCAGTTCTGTCCCAGAGCCCTTTGGATGGGACTGCAGAGCAGCGAGGCACCAGCGCCAGCACAGGCACAACACAGTCAGGGCATAGGCATCATTCACGCAGGGTAACAAAAGAAAGGTAGAATTTTTAGACGCTGTGAAAGAACAAAGGGCTATTTCCACTGAACAGGCTTATAGATTTCCGTTGGTGAGAATATAGTTCAGGAAATAACACACACTTATGTGAAAAAAGACTGAATCTTTTCAAAGGTTCAGGTTAGGATAAACTGATAACAAGGAACCAGCAACCCATTTTTCCCTTAACAAGTGTCTATATATCACATTCAGAAGAGTTCACTACTAACTTGACTTTTAATTAGACTTAGTAAAGGAGCTTTGTTTACTTAGCCTCAAAGGTCCTGCTAATCCAAAAATTCCAATGATATTAGGAAATTATACATATGAAAAGCTAGTTGTGATCATGTCTCTAACTTCTTCATGAACTGAATTGTGTTGGGGAAATCAAGATAATAAAAACTTGCCAAATGGGACTAAATAATTAAATTTTAAATCAACTATAATTTTCAGTTGTATTATAACTCTAATAGTTGAAGGAAAACATTGGAAGGAAGGAAAGTAAATGTTAATGTAGAAATTTAAGGATAATAAGAGAAAACACTAATACTGATTAAGATGATTATGATGATTATAACTTCCAATATGTAATATCATAATGAAAATGATATAGCCTAGTATACTCTCAGAAGTTATACAGGTACTTAGACGCTAGGAAAAAATTTTTCATGCTAAGATGGTTTATGCAGCTACAGTAGAACTTATAAAGAAATAAGGAAAGGAGTAAAACAACCTGATGGGAAGGACAACACTCTATGCAGAGAAAAAGTTTCCCAATTCGAAAAGATCTTCCAACCCCATCAAATAGGAGCACAGGAAAGTAAAAAATATACAGAGGGGAGAGGAAACTACATTGATATAAATCATTCAGAGATAACACTGGGCAGCATGGTGACTTCAGTTGCAGTCAATATTAAGATTTATTGATCTGAGAGATAAATATTGACCAAGGTGATGCCAAAGTCAATATTTAACTTCAGGGGCCATAAATCTTAATAGTAACCATAAAAAGCAGTCAGTATCATCTATGTTTGATATATACTTTATTGCCTTTTACAAGGGTATAAAAGGTTTTGTAAAACAGAATCTGTTTCCTTCATTGTGAAAAGCTCCTTGACTTGCCAGAGCAATCCAGATGTATACACTTGCCTTTTCAAAGATCATCGTGATTGGGGTGGTCTCAAAATTGTGAGAATCATTTGAGTGATGAAGAAGCTGTCTATTTAATAAACAAAATAACCCAAACAAACAAACAAAAAAAACCAAAACAAAAACCCAGACTCAACAAACAAAACAGTTGGCAGCATCTTTTGCAGATTTATGTTAGCTATGAAATGCTGTTGTACATGCAACTTATTGCTAGATAAAGCTATTTAACAACATACGGGAAAATCAACTATAAATTACATAAGGTACCTGCAATTCTCTAGAGGTTTCTTAATTTTCCACTGCTCCACCTCAACACATCAGCTGGATTCATAAAATGTTCATCTATATAACTTCCTATTATATTTACAAATTATTACAGTATATGTACTACTGTACTCTCTTGCACATAGTATTTGTCTGGTTTTGTTGTTAATATTTCAGATCTGCTTCTAATATATGTAGGCTATTTCTTAAACCAGTGTCTAAGGTTCACAGAAAACATTAAAAAGACCTTAAATAGAAAGGTCTTTTTCTCACTTGCTGTCTCCTTCCTCTTTGCTTATATTAAAGAGATGACACTGACAAACACAGCTAAGGCAAATGCAAGTTAACAAATACAAATAATTAAACAAGAATCCTCATGAAGTAGCAAATGATAATTTAGTAACAGTCTTGGAGCATTCTTAACCATACCAGAGTTTTCCCTAATGTTCAGAGGAGATTTCTGTTATTACATTAGATGACATCTGTTTTCAAAAGCCACTGTATATTTCACATCCGCTTTTCTGATACATGAAAAACATATTTATAATGAAAGATTACTTGGACACTACTACAATGAGTGAGCCCAACTCTTCTGAAAAACAACTTTCTTAGATCAGTTTATAGGATCCAACCCAGTACAAGGGAATGACTTGACACAATTTCATGTAATAATGCTTTAATTCGATGAAAAGGAGGCTTTATGACATTAAGAAGCATGACAGTTAACCTCAAATGGTTTATTCATGTCAGCACAGTCCAAAGACATAATTAGTTGTAATGTCCTTACCCTCAGAGTCAGGGGTGTAGAGAGGGAAGAGCCAGCAGTGGCATTGCCCAGCTCCTGCTACTCATTCCCCAGGGGGCTGTACTGTCTAATTTTATGACTCAGGTTCCTGACAGATGCTGGCCTTACTTTCCAGAAGTGTCTGTACTTTACCAGGACGACTTACAGGGAGATTTTTCATGCCCGAGAAACAGTGAACATCAGGTGTATCTAAACCAGTGCTGAGCTCAGTGCTTAGGTTTTGGCAGTGCCTCAGGTTAAATAATTGTTAGCAGGCACTTGTTAGAGGTAGTACAGACTTGGCAGTTTTAGTCTGATCATTTCCATGACCCATTAAATTTTTGACTGTCAAAAGAAAACAGAGTTGTCTGGAAAGGGATTACTTTCTCAGGCTGTTTTTCATCACTTTCCCAGTTCTTCAGAACTTTGCAATTAAGTGATTTAGTTTTATTGATATCACTTCTCTTGTTTTAGGAGGTGGCAAGGCTAGAAACTGTGGTAATTAGTGAACACAGTAAAAAATCATGTCCATTTCCCCTTTACCAATGCTAACCACTAAGCAAACACTGATACTGTAAGTACTCACATTCAAAGTTTACACGTGGGTGAGGGAGTACCGTCTAAACTTTACTGTAATGGGAAGTCAAGTATTTGGCTCATTTTAAGTATCTGCAATTGCAAACAATGGTGATAACACTGGGAAAGAATGCACTTCAGAAGAGAGATGACTGTCAACATGATAACACTGTGAGATAACATTTTAAGAGAAGCAAATTAAGTGGAGGGGTGTCTTTTATCTATTACATCACAACAATCTGGCTTTTGAAGCATTCAGTAGGTAGCTGTATTTACAAACTGTAGCTTGCAATGACTCTAGTGATAAAGGGAGGGAGAGTCATCCCAGTCTGGGAGGGGAAACACTCCATACTTTGTGTTTCCACTACATGTAGTCATCATCTGGCATTTGGCTGGGGTGTAATAACTTGGTGTCTCTTTGTTCCCCCTTACAGGATGAAGGCTTTAATCAGTTTTGTCAGAACGTTTGCTCAGTTAATCTCCTAGCAATGTGTGATGAATAATCTGGCTATTGACTGTCTCAGCAGTTGGTGGGTTCTCCACCCTCACCCCATGGTGAGACGCATCTAGTTTCTGCTGGCTGCTCATTTTCCTTTAAAAGAGGAGCACTGTCTCTCTCCCATCCCCCAGCAGTCACATCCCACCCAGCCCTCCCCCTTTAGCCTCACACCCCTCTTCTCTCCTTCTCCTCTGGAATCTGGAAAATGCTGACTGCCTGCACAGGGGGTTGTCCTTGGATAATTATTCCATCCCAGTCACCTTGAGCTCTCATACCATAGAGTGCTCTCTCTGCTGAGCTTCGTATCTTTTATTTTCATACCAAGAAAAACAGATTTAGGGTGAACAGGAAGGTTTTGGCAACAACTGTCATCACATTATCAACACAGTGTTAGTGATAAATAGTTCTGGAGAAAAGAAAATGCCATAGGAAGTTCTACTTCGCTGGGACAAAAATACAAAAGCGGATATGAGAGCTTCTTCATCACGGACTCAGAAGGAGAAAAATAAGGAAAAACTTAATCAAAATATCAAATCTCAATTGCCTGCAACTGTGAATTGGCTTGACAGAAGAAATCTCTAGGCCTGGATCCTGCATCTGACTGCATGCAGTTTTGGGTTCTGCCTGTGCCAGCTCTTTGCAGAGCAGAGAACACTAGGCAAGTTTCTTACAAGCAGCCCTGATTTTAATATGATTGGTAACAAAAGCCTAACAAAACGTCTCTGAAAAGTAGTGGTTTTCAGCTCCCAACTCAGGACATCATTTCTAAAAGTTCCTAAATTAGGCCAGAAATAAAATCCATTATACAAAAAGCAGATATTTGGGACAGTGATACACTTTTAGTTATAAAGGCTGACAGAGATACTGCTGATATTGTGCATTAGGAAGGATACAGAAAATGTTACATAAAACATGGATTTGAGGAAATATAAATGAAAAGCTTCATGACCACCAGCTGAGGAGTCTTTTCAGACCTATCTGAAATACACAGCTCTGCTGCTTGTGAATAAGTGGAGATGTGCTGTTAATGTAATATTGCACTTGTTACAGAGCTACCTTCGTGCACAGGTGAATCTGCCTTAGATCAAGCTCCCACTCTGACAGCCACATTTCGCCAGAGTGACATATGTGAAGGCAGGGTTCTTCCATTTATTATGCAATTTGGATTAATTATCCCCATCACTTTTTAAATGTGTTCTATTTTTCCCATTGATGATTCCCACCTTAGTAAAAGTTGCTCCAGCTCCTGTCATTTGCATGCCTTGGTTTCTTCTCTGCATCGTCCCACAAAGATGCAGCAATTATATCTGGTTTTGTCTGGGCTAAGTTGTACCAAAAGCTGCCTGCTTTCTGGGTTCCTGAACCCCACCCAACTCCAGCAGACAACCTGAAACTCAGACTTTGCAATGTCTGCACTTCACACCCATCCTTGCTATAAGGTGGCCTCATCACTCCAGTTTTGGTGAAGGATCTCTGAGGCATCTTGACTGCCCAGCCAGAAGGGCTGATGCGGTAGATGGAGCCAGGCACAGCATGTCAGGTCACAGCACACAGGAGTTAATGTATCCCCAAATGTGTCCTTGCACATTTACATGCAGGTCTTACCCAGTGTTTTCCCCAAAGGCATAGCAACTGAATCATCTCAGAGCTCACAGTAAGCAAACAGATGGTCAGCAAGAATATGATACATGATGATATCTGTGCATAAAACTATGCCTATTTAAATGCCTGTGCCTGCCTCCTTCTAGTGAGTATATAGAGTTTCACTGCCTTTTCTAGGGTTCTGGGAAGTTGTTTTCAGCTCGGATTTAGTGTTAAATAAATCTGGTTTATAGGTCACTTGTGATAGCTTGTGACCACGTTGCACAGCACTGTGAAGCAGATACCACTGCATATTATATCTTGAATAATTCCTGATGCAAAAATAAGGAAAACATTTCAGTTCTGTTGATTTTTTGTTTTGAAGCTTCTGCAACTGAGAAACTTGCTAAAATAAATTAAATGCTGCATAAAGCACCTGACACAAGTGAATTATGCTAATAGAATGGGTGTGCGGAGTTCACCATAGATGTATGTCTCATGGTTCTTGTTTACACCTCAGCATCTCATTCACACATTCTTGAGAGAAGGATCAATCAAAAGTGGGATGCTAAATAGCATGCCTTTAATTAATTAGATTTCAGAAGTTTCTATGAGTCTGAACACCAGAAAAGATGCACATTTTACGATTTTCCTTTTCAACACTAAAAAGATCTTGCCCTTCAAGTCTCTGTACTCCCTCCCCAGTCCTTTCCTCTCTTTTCTGAATACCTCAGTCTTTCCCACTGCTTCCTTTTAATGAACACCATGCTTCCAAGCTTCTTATCTGCCACCATTTGTCCAGCTCCTTCTAAACAAGCTCACTGTCTTCTCAGAGATGTTTTGAAGAGCTCTGCAGAACCTTCTTGCTGAATTTTCTTGTCAAAAAGCATCATGTTGCTGCCTAAGCATTAACAGCAATGCTTTGGCATGGGAAAGTGATGTGAGAGGACACACATAAGAGCAAGCATACACCTTTTCAACAGGCCACCTGTGCCAATCTAACAGCTCTGTGTCTCCAGTAGTGCCTTCACAATCCGTCTTTCCCCTGTCTTCGCAGACCAGGTACATCACTCAGACTCAGAGATCTGTCTTAGAGCTCTCTCTGCCAGGCTGGGTCTAAAGAATAGATGCAGAGAAAGAGAAGTTCTGGGGTGCTGCAAAGGCTGCACCTAAGGCCCTACATTTTTCCTTAACTCCCTTAGGCCTAGATGCGACCTTCAGTACCTTTTTTCACTGTGGCTTGCTCACCAAGGCTAAAAGAATAAGAGCTTTTGCCAAAGACTTTCTCCCTTTGAAGCACTGTAGTCAAGGGTCATCTTCAGGAACACATGATACCCTTTTCCAAATAGATCTGAATTTAATATTTCATGATCTGTCAAATGGAATAGAAAATCAAGGCCTCTGGGTTTTTTTTCAGCCCAGACTTCCATGATTCCAACTCTTCTGCTATAGTCTGCAGCAAAGACCTTATTGCTAGTTCTGCAGTTATGACATTTTCATGTATGTCACCACTTTTTCTGTAAGTCAGCAATGGCAATGACTAGTCATTAGGTTTGCTGTGTCTCAAAGCAATGCTCTTTGTGCTGGATTCAGCCAGGAAAGAGTTAACTCTTTACCGTGGCTGCTAGGAAGCTGTTCCTGGATGCAGAGAGCAGCACTGATAAGGTCTGAGCTAGCGCTGGGGAATGCCTGCACTGAATTCAAGGTCTTTCTCTGCTTCTGATCCTGCAGCTGCATTCTCAGCTCTCGCTGCCTCGCTACAGGCAGTGCAGGGGACAGCTGACCCAAACTGCCTGTAGGAGTATTTCATCCCATAGTATGT
>NW_010260750.1:0-8057 GCF_000690775.1 Eurypyga helias
AAAAAAAAAAAGAGCTCCTCCATTTGCAACTTAATTAGTCCCTTTCTCCCACTCTGTCTTGGCTCGAAGGGATCCCAACTTGTAAGCACAGTCCTGAGAGCTGCTGCGGGCTGAGCGGGGCTGCAGCCAGCTTCTGCCTTTGGCGTGGCGGCAGTGCAGGCTCATCCTGGATGCTGAGGGATGGGTGACGGCGCGGGGTGGCCGCTGTGTGGTAGGCGGGCATCGGGCATGAGCTTCTTCGCTGGCCTTATGCCATGTATTGCTGCCATGCCATGTAGCGAGGGGCTGGGAAGGAGGGAGAAGCAAGGGGTCTTGTTTGAGAGGGCAGACGGGCTTTAACTCTGCACCCAGAATACCCACGGGATGGCCCCAGGGCTCCCTCGGCTTCCATGGAGGGGCTCTGCCAGGGTGTCTGTGCCCATCGCCTTCCCAGAGGGCAGGCAGGAGCCAGCTGATGAGCAGCCTGGCAGAGTCCCTGCGCTTGTACGCCTGCTCATCGGTAAGGTCGTGTTATCATAAAAAGCAAAACCACAGGAAGGTGACAGCTTCGGATGCCTGTGGCTCTCCTCTTCCACACCAGCTTATTCCTGTCTGCTCATCACCATCTACCCCTTGCTGCCCGGTTGTCCCCCTGTGCCACCCTTGTCCTCTCCCCAGCAAACGTGGTGGCAGGGGAGGGGTGAAGTCCCACAGGCAGGTTCACCGCTCACATGGACTGAAAACCCTGGGACTTTCCTCCTCAGCTGCGGTGTAGTGCCCCGCGCGGAGGGGCTGCCAGCAGCCTGCACAATGCTCACCTTTAAATCTTTTTACCAGGCCCTAATGGCCAGGGGCCCTTCCTGGTAAATAATTCACCATGCTGCCAGTGAGAGTTTTACTCCACTAATTTTGTTTCCATAGAAACTGGTGCGGTCTCGCCGCTCCACGGAGCCTTGGGTGAATCCATATGGGTACTCTCTCCTTTGGACGTTAAGCCGTGGCCCTTCAGCCCTACATCAGGAGAGCAGCAGCCAGAGACGCTGGTGGCTGGGCGGCCACTCGGTGCTGCCGTTCACTTGCGTTGGCCGTGGTCCGAGCTGCCTGCCTGGTGGGATGCCCGGGGCCAGATCCTGCACACTTGCTCTGAACCACTGGGCTGGTGCAGGGTCAACCCAGTCTAATCCCAGTCCATTCCAGTCTATTCCCACTATGTTCCTGCTGTGCAAAGAGCTGGAGGGGAAGGGGCTGTCTCTGCTCAGGGTCTTTCTCTGGTTTTCCCCACCCATCCTTTAATTTCTTTGCCCCTTGACCCAAAATGGCAAATTAGCATTTGTGAATCAGTTGAGCTAATTAGCTGCGAGTGGGGCTGGCCCTGCCCCCAGCCGGGGTTGGCTTTTGCCTGCTCCCAGTTAGGTGCTCACTGACCAGATCTAACCCGAAAATTGCCTGGAGGTGACTCCTCCACATGCCCTGACCTGGGTCTGTCCCTGGGGAGAGCCGCAAACCTTTGTCTCCACAGGAATTTTGATTTTCTTTCACTCCCTGCTGCTTCCTGGTGCTTTTGTGCCGAGCTGGGAGCACAAAGGGAGAAGGGATAAGTGGTTATTCGTGTAACATATGGCGCGAGGGCTTTGCACGTCGGCTGCGGCCGGCGCAAAGGGGGGATGCGTGTGGGTGCACGGGGGTGCCTGGCCTGCCCTCCTGTCAGGCTTGAGATGGATGGGTGAACTGAGGCCTGGAGTTCGGTGATGGGCGCAGGGCGTTCCTGCGGGATACAGGCACCGGCCCTCGCTGCTGTCACACGTGCCTTTGCGCCCGGCAGCGCTTGCTCCTCGCAGCCCTTTCCAACACACTCTAAGCTGATTTTTCAGCTGGGGCGTGTGTGTTTGGATGTCGGTGGTGAAAGCTGGAGGAGGAAAGGTCACTGATGTTCAGCCACCTTGCGAATAATTGTATATCGGCCTCTGCTTTAGGCAACCTCTTGCGTCTAATTTATTACAGGTTGATACAAGAGAGGGGAACAGGGCTGCGGTTAAACCATACAAAGGGATGCTGGGTTACTCTAATCGCTCGCGCTTGCTTGACCTATTTTTTTTTTTAATTCCTTCCTAGAAACCTTATTTCATGTTTGAATTCCCTCAACTATTTTAGGAATGTCATCCTACCAGGCTCAAATTACCTTCAATGAAACCAGCAGTTCGAGGCAGCCTCGCAAGGCAGGTGACTTTTTGATTAAGATCTACTGCTACCTCATTAATATAGACTTAGTTGTGGGGAGGGAGAGGCTGTCATAATGCATGGCAAACGTGTGTGAAAGCCAGGGATTATCGCAGTGAGATGCCAAAGGGCAGGGGGTAGCTCTGCTCTCGCCTGGCAGAGGGGGCTGGGGCATCCCGGTGTGGCCGGCAGTGCTGGGACCCCCAGCACTGGGCAGCCCCCCTGCAGCCCTGAGGATCCTGCTGCATCCTGGCACTGGGCAGGGGGAGTAAAGGTGGGCGTGAGGGGTCCCCAGTGGAGCCCAGCCCGGCTTTCCCGGCCCAGCCAAGTGCGGGCCCTGCGTTTCAGCAGGGAGAGGTTGGTTTGCGAGCTGGCTGGGTGCTGCAGAGGCCGACATCTGGTCGGCTCACCAAGGGCCCTCGTAAATCTGTCAGGGAAGACGGCACGGCATGGCTGGCTGCGGCTGGCTGAGGCCCGGGGGCTGGATCCGCTGCTCCTTCTCCTAAAGGTGGTTGTGGTGTGTTTTGGAGCGCAGCTCTGGCTGCGGGCTGCCCGGTAAAGCTGCCAGGTGAGAGCGCGTGAGCGGTAACGCTGACAGTGCTGGGCGTCGGGAGCAGAATCGCTCCGGGGCTCTCCCGGGTCCCTTCGTGGCTGCTCCCCTGGTCTCTCCTCTGCGCCTGGAGCCAGGAGGGGAGTATCATTTTGCAGGGAGGTACGTGCTGCGCAGGCTCTCAAGCGGGGTTTGCTTCTACTTTCCTCCCTGATTGCTTTTTACTCTTTTTGAAAAGGCCTTAAACCCAGCCATTTTAATACATGGTAGAACAAGTACTAAAGGGAATCCTTAGGGCTTATTTGTTTCTGTGAAAAAGGATTTGCTCCAAAGCAGTTTTCCCAGGCTGCGGGCCCGGGAGGTGTGCACATGCGTCCCCTGAGGCAGACAGAAAGGTGACAGAGGGGATGTTGGACACTGATAAGGCCCCATCCTGTGCATCCTTGGCTTGTGCTCTGCCTTTCAGTTTGCTGGTAGACACTACTATCATTTTTGTTCCTGATCATTTGCTTTTCATCACAATTTCAGTCCTAGTATAGTCACATCTGCAGCCACTGAGCAGTCACATTCCCAGACTTCTCCTTCCTGTGGAGAGCGATCCCTTTGCAGGGACCTGGCTGCAGGCTGAGCTGGGCAAACCTGCTCTGGCCCAAGACGTTAATTCTGGTTTACCATTCCTAGTCTTGAGACTTCCTCCTAGAGTCTTCCAGAAGCTGGGGCACTGGCAGCTCTTCTCCCTAGATGTGCACAGAAATGCCTCCTGCACTTCTGCTCCCTGTCCCCCAGAGTCATTAGAAGCCTGGGCGTACAGCTGCCAAGCAATGGGTGCTCTCGGGGGAGCGGGTGAGTGCTGGGCTGGGGGGAACAAACAGTCGATGGTGTCACCCCCATCCTGGCTGCAGATGGGGTCACGGCTCCGGCATGTTTGCAGGGGTGATCTGCAAACGCAGCATGGCAATAGGGGAAAAAGGGCTGGGCTGTTTTAGCAGTGTTTGAGCAATCCCATCTGTTGTCTGAGCTGCAGCAGACACTGAGGAAGGGAATATTCATGTTTGCACTTGGTGCCAAGGCTCTTCCCTGAGCCTGCGAGTGATCCCTGAGGGCTGCGAGCGATCAGTCCCAGTGCTTTTACAGCTGTTTGTTCCTCTGTGCGGGCTGCGCTGCTCACAGAGCTGAGCAACTGTTGTTTCCGGCATGACATTACCAGTTCCACCAAGGCCCGGGATTATCCCGCAGCTCGTCTGCGCCCTTCCCGGATGGCTTATGGCCGAGCTGCAGGCAGCCTTCTCCACGCCTTGCACCGTGCTTGCTCCTGGTCGGAGCCAACCCAACAACCTGTCAGGCCGTCCTTTGGTGTGAAGAGGCCGTTTCTGCGAGGGATTGAGTGCCCTGTACCCAGGGCTGGGTGAGGACCGGCTTTGCAAGGGCGGGATGCCGGCTGGCACAGGGCTGCAGGCGCCACACAGAGGACACGCTCGCCTGGGCTGTGCATGCTTTATCTGCTCCCTGATGAGCATAATTAAGGATTTCTCCGTGGCTGCTGAGTCTTGTTCTTGGCTCCGGCACAGGAGAGGGTGGATCCAAATTGCGCAAGTCGGGTGGGAGAAAAGGCAGGGTGTCCCTGCAGGAGTGAGCCTCCTCTCCGTAGGTCGGCTTTCGTTGGGTCCCGTTTGATGTTTTTTGGTGGTGAGCTAACAGCAGGAGCTGGACCTGAAGGTGTGCCAGTGCCTGAGTGCAGCTTGTGGTGAGAAAGCAACCGTGGACGCGTGTGGGAGAGCATCCCGTGCCATCCTGGCCAGGCGTGATGGCACAGCTCGCCTGGGCATCTTCTGCACTAACGCCCGTGCCGGAGCGCAGAGCTGCTGACATAAAGGCTGGTGTGGACGTGGGGACACGGCAGCCTTTCCCATGGTGTGACGCTGCAGCGGCGCAGAGGAAGGCCTGGCGTTGGGATCTCACCTAGCACTTCTCCGCGGCGCAGGTCAGTGCCAGGGCGAGCCGGGACCGGGCACTACCCGCGCCCTGTGGCTGCTGACCCTGCTGGGATGGGAGGGGCTGGTGGGGGGAGCAGGGCGAGGGCTGACCCCAGCAAGGTCCCTGCTGCGGCCTGGCTGCTCCCCTGGGACGGGGACACGTGCACCCAGAGCTTGCAAAGCCTTTAAGCTCCTCCTGCGATGGGTGCAGTGGAAGGGCAAAGGATTATGCCTGTGGTGGGTTTGGGTGGATGAGTAACAGCGTTCAGGGTCTTTTCTGTGCGATGGCAGAGCAAGAACTATTTAAGGCGGGAAGAAAGTTGATCAGGCAACAGCTAAATGAGTCGTCACAGCCTAATTTTGCAAACGGGGCACGAGGCAAAGAGGAGCCCAGCCCGTGCCCCAAGCGTGCCCGTGTGGTCAGACACCAGATTTCGTCTTTCCTTTTTGGGAAATCTGAAGCATTTTGCTTTTCCTGGCGTCTTCCCAGCCCCTCACTGACATCACAGAAACAAGGGCCAGAAACGTGCTGAGCCCCTTCCCCACACCGGTGGCTGGGGGTCCTGCTGCCCTCCCCACTGCTCACCTGAAGATGCTGATGTAGACAAGCAGGAATTGGGGAGGATCCTGGGAATACAACTACAGTGTTAAGTTTTATTTTAACTCGTGCTGATGTTGTGACTTGCTTTTGTCTGGATTTCAACTCGTGGTGGTGGAGTGGTTTGCATTTCTCTGGATGAGCAGCAGGACTTTAAACATTGGTTTAAAAGCCTGTATTTGCAGTGTTTCACCACCGTGAGCTCTGCCCACAGCACCGTGTGCCCGTGGGACACCCAGAGCAGCCCCGGTCTGTGCTGGGGACACCGGCTGCCCCTCGGATTTGCCGAACGTACCCCTTGCAGCAGTCACCTGCGAGTCCCACCGCCTCCAGCCATAACTCAGGGGCTGGGAAGGTCCCAGCAGCATGATCCCTCGGGGTTGTTTGAAGCCAGATGTGCAGCAGAGCCTTTTTGGCATATAAATATCTTATCCCCATCACCGATTTCGTTCATCTTCTGACTAGCAGCTTTGGGTTACTGGGTGCGTTGCTGCGCCCAGTCACGCTGTCCAGACGGGCTGCGATCTCAGTGACGTGTCCCAGACCCTCGTGTCACATTGACTGACACCTTCCTCAGGACAGGGCTGTTTGCACCAGGAGGGGCTGCTCCCTCCCTGGAAGGACAGGGGCATTGCAGGGGGATTGCCAACGCCTGGCGCGTGGTGGGCTGGGGGCTTTGGCTCCTGTAAATGGGGTTTCCCAGCCTTCATGGTTACAGAGAAGACCGTAGATAGATACTCAGAGGTGAAACACGGAGACAAAAACCCCCAACCACAGGCTCCTCTGGTTACTTTGTAGATCTTGGGATTTTTAACTTGATCTGGGAATTTCCAAGCCTATTTCCTGATTCTGGGGGCTGATTTTACTATTTGAGGTTTATGGGCTAACTGCTGAGTTCTCTGCAGAAGCTCTCATCTTCATACCGGGATGATGTGTGTGTATAATACTGTGCAACCTCTTTTCCCCTTGATGTCCCGGATCTTTCCCCACCCGCTCGGAGTAGCCAAATCTCCTAAGGAGCACGTGTAGCCTGTGAATGCGTTATAACTCAACTTAAGATGTGACAAAGCCAGCCATGCAATATTGCAATTAAAGTATAATACCAGAGGTGCGAACAATGCCGGCTTCTTGCGATGAATAAGTCATGATAGCAGAGGAGGAACCGAGAAGCAGTATTTTATTAATTGACTCCAGAAGATTTATTTGTCCTTGGTGAACGGGGCCGGGTGGGGCTGTTGGAATTGTTGCTGCTCAGCTCCTGGGGACAGAGAGCAACTGTGGGGATGGAGAAGGTTCTCAGCTGAGTGATCTGTTAAATGCACTTCTAGCGAGCGGGGAGCGAGCTGGGGGTTCCCAGTGCTCTTCGGAAACGGCCCCTCAGTGAACCTCCCATTGCTCTTCCACCTGACCCAGGAATCCCTTTGGGGTGGGATCCCTGTGGGGCTGTTGGTGTGTGCCTGGGGTCTCCAGCGGCCTTCTCCGTGCGGAGAGGTCTGTCTGCAGCATGGGAGCATCAGCCGGAGGGCCCCGTGGCACCGCGCTCAGCCCAGGGATCGCGGCCCTGAGCCAGGGTGCAGGGTCTGGCCGGGGGCTGGTGTTTGCGGGGGCTGCCATTCAGGCTCACCCGCCGTGTTCGGCGGCACATTTGGCACCTCTGAATGCGAATGCATCCAGGGTTACAAAAAAGCTGGTGAGGGAGAGCCGAGCGTGCCCAGGGAGCAGAAATCATTCCCCGTCCTCTGGAGCTGTCCACAATTCCCCTGGGTGCTGGGCCAGGGCAGGGCAGTCCCTGGGGGTGAAAACAGGGGTTACCCAGTGTTGCAAAAGCAAACCCCCCAGAGTTTGTGCTGAGTTTCCCAGGTTTAGCTCTCGGCAAGCTCTGGAAGCCCCTCGGATTGGCTGGGGGCTGCGAGCTGGCGTGGCGGCCGAGGCTGGGCGAGTGCTGGGGACGTGGTTGTCACACACAGCCTCGCGAAGGCAGGGGAGAGCCTGGGTCACCTTCAGAGGTGACTGCTCTGCTTAATGGCTTTGAATCTGATTATACCCTGTTTCGCTAAGAAATGTGCTTGGCACGTTCTTCTGAATTAAATACCATTTTAGGGACAGTTACCTTGAACTCTTTGCCTGATGCTTAGGAAAAAGCCTTTGAAAATGATATTATGGATCAAAAGTGTTCCTGGCATAATGCTGTTTCAACAGTGGAGTTAATCCAGAACTGAATTTGGCCCTGCGTTTCCAAATGAGAAGCAGTAGCTGTATAATCTGTTTATGGTTTTAAAGTGAATGTTAATCTTGGATTTGGTGGCTTTTCCCAAGGGTCGATTTGCTGTGCTGCAGAGTGTTTTAGCCCCCTGCTCTGAAACTCTGTGAGCTGACTCAATTTTTATTTTAAAGAGAGATGTTACTGTGTTTATAAATGCACATCAAACCTGGCAGTGGTAAATCTGGGGAGCCCTCAGCGGTGGATGTAGTGCCATTTTCTTACCTTGCATTTTGTTTGTACAGCCCCTGGCACGGCACAGCCGAGCTCCGGCTGCAGGGGTGGGACTGTCCTGCCAGGACGCGGTTGGATGGGTTGAATTGAATCCAATTTCCCGCGTTGAGACGGGGGGCTCGTGGTACCTGTGGGTGCTGTGTCCCATGGGTGACTGTCTCCCCTCTCCCCTCCGCAGGTGGGAGGATGCTGCAGCGTGCTGGGGGCTGACGCGCGGTGCTGCCGGCTGCGGGGCGTGGGATCCCC
>NW_010260751.1:0-6789 GCF_000690775.1 Eurypyga helias
ACCCAAACCATTTTGTGATTCTGTGGTTCTATGATTGTTCTTCTAGCAGATAGCTGTAGCTATCGCTGGTAAATATTTCAGATTTCTCTTGAGCTTTCTACTTTCCTCCCAAGGGAACAACAAGAAGACACTAGATGAGGTATCTGAAATGCAGTTTTGCCAGTAGGAGAAGGCTGCAAGGAGTGGGAGTGAGAACTAAGAATTTTGTCTGAAACTGTAGATCCAAGTTTCAGAACGTTCACAAATAGGCACTTCAAAAAAGCCCCGAGTTACATACTACATTATAATCCAGATCAGGAAAACCAACAGGAAGCAATTAGAAGTAATTGAAATTATAGAACAGATAGCTGAGCAAGATATGTTGCAGGCAATCACCTTCTAGAAAGGAAAATCCATCCCTCTCATCTAACAGATTTCTTTGAGAATAGCAATCATGTAGTTGCTGTAGGTATGATTTATTTGGGCTTTGAGAAAACCTTTGACAAAATACCTTACAACAGACTTGAGAAATGCAAATGGTCAAGACCGAAGGGTTAAAATGCTGCCAGGAATCAGAAATCAGTTAACAGAGGCAAAAAAAAAAAAAAAAAAGACTAATGGTCAGTTTTTATCATGACAGGTTTGCAATGGGATTCTTCATGTTTCTGTACTGGGATAAGACTCTCTTCTCTTTATTAATGCTCTGGGAAAAAGGGTGGGAAAAAACTTGCAGACAGCACAATTATTTAGATTAGTCATCACTAGAGAAGGTTAAGGAGGTCCAAAGGGACTTTACAAAACTAAACGAATAGGCAGCAGGGCCACTTACATATGAAGTTGACAAATGCAAGATAATGCGATAGGAAGGAGTAATTAGAAGTAATCAGACTAAATTAATTCTAAACATCTGGGCACCTCAGCAAACACCACAAAGCCATACTCCACACGATAGAGCCATTGAGAAAGCCAGAAGCATTTTAACGCCTCGAAGGGCTTTTCCTTGAAGGCAAGGATGGACAGGGGTAAATGAATGAACCACCAGCCCATACCTGCCCACAAAGTCAAGTTTTACAGTTTAAGGGTGGGAAGATGCAGTCTTTCCCTCCCGTTCCTCTCCAATCACCTCCCAAGCCTCCATTCATTAGGTGAGGCTCTTTCCAGAGTCTAAACAAATATAATTTGTAATTTAACACCTAAGAAAAGGTCTTACGAGCCATGCAGGATTCCAACAAGTGTAATTAATGTCAAGTCAAGTACAAAGCGGTGTTGCCCTCTCGCTGCCCTCTCCACCTGCCGCCTGTCTGGTCTGGCCCCCCCGGCTGCTCCATCCACCTGCTGACTGTCTGGGACTGCCCTCCGGCTGCTGTGCCCACCTGCTCACCCGGGCCCTGGGACCCCCCTCCTGCGCCCCGGGCAGCCTCGGATGGAGCTGGCATGACCACGCCGAGGAGCAGTGTAGAGCTGTCAGGGGCTGAAGGGAGGCAGAGGGGTGTCGGGTGATGGAGGGAGGCGATGTCCATCCAGAAGTGCCCAGGAAGGGGGCTCAGGTGATGGGAGGTCTGAGGCTGGTGCTAAAGGCTGATTCAGCCCTACTGTTCAACCAGATTTCTTGTTCTCAATCCTTGCACTTCACAGCAAGGGAAAGGCGCCTGTCATCAGCAGACATGTTGATGAGGATTTCAGGGATCTACGCATCCACACCGTGTCTGGTTTCCACAGACAGAAGTCAGAGAACCCAAAGTACACTTAAAACCTAATGTCAGCGCTCCAGTAGATCACTTCACTGTTTTCGCTATGGATCAAAGCGATCTGCTACACTACACGGTTCATTTCTTTACCATCGAGAGAAAGGGAGCATGTGATCTCTTTTTCTTTCACATTTCAATCGTATTGGTGAAGGAGAGCACAGGATCAAGTCACAGAATGATGTGACCACACACTAAGAAGTCACATTGCTAATAATGGTTAAGGGACTTCTACTGAGCTCTCTCTGTATATACATGTACACACATGTTGTATTTTGCCATAATGAGACTTACTATTTTAATTTAAAAATAGATTTTCTTTCAAATTTACAGACAAATGCTGTTAATAGCTTGAGAATATCTGCATACTGGAGTCTCTTAGAATAACCATGGATAACCATGAGATAAAAACAGCATCAAAGAGTTAGTGTGCATAAAAATAAAGTTTAAATCTTTTACTTTCACTGTACATGCGTCCACAGGAAGGGTCTTCTGATTGTTGTTACTCTGACTGGAAATAAATATAACCACGTCTTCCCTTTCTACATGTTGTATGCTTTCATGTATGTTTTTTGTCACACCATAACCTGAATCTACAACCTTTTCTGCAGGCCAGTAGTATTCCCATTCATTTGACCTGAAGCTCAGCTGAGAATAAACTCTTCAGTTAAAAAACAAAAAAAACAAAGCAAAACAGAACAGCAAAAAACCCCAGGATTGAAATTAACATATTTTCTGGATAAAGCACTTTCTGTCAATCAGGATGAAGAACAGGATTTAGAAGAGTGTCTTGCTGCATCCCTAGATATTTTAAACCACTGGAATCACAGCAGCTAAGAATGAACAGTAAAAGAACTTCAGATGGTGATCTTCTGGGTACTTTCCTTGTAATCATCAGCATATCCTGTCTATCCTAGGCCTAAAGCTACTTAAAAACTGGAATATACCACACAATGTCATGTTACGTAGCTGTACTTCTCCATCTGTACTTCAGAATCTGTGGTAATTCCATTTTACTTCCAGATGACTCCTACAGGATACTGTCTCATGACGTCTGACTTAGGCACGGAGAACAGGGACAAATGAACCTGCTGGTTTGCCATTCAGGTCAGTTCTTTTTAACCACAGTTGCCTGTTGCATATTATTGTCTTTGCCATGCAGCTGTGCTAGCTGGAAACAGTATGTGGGAAAAGCACTTGGGACTCCTGTTTGAAAATAACACGTGAAACACAAAAGAATTAAAAAAAGAAGAACAGAAATAGAGGGTGGTTTAGGGTCAAAGGTAGATGAATATCCATTCTGTTCACAATAAGGAAACTGGGGTCTCAGTCACAGATGGGCTGTTAACCGTCAACAGCATTTTTAATATTGTGTCCAGTAAGTCTTCTTAAAAAATATCCAGATGATTTTCGAAAAAAGGTAAGCATTGTATATTTCTGGTTGGTTATTTTTTTTTTTTTTTAAAGTTTTCTTAGGGTAGACAAATGCTCAAAAGCTGCTGCAAGCCTCTTGTTCTGTCCTGACATTTAGCATTATGTAGGCTATTCAAACTAGGAGTCCTCATTTTTACATGTGGGAGGGTTCCAAGTGCTCCTTATCCTCCATGCAGAAAGCCCAGATTTATTAACCCTCAGCACACACTGCAAAATTTAAATGTTAGTGCAAGCTTTTGCTGATGGAAGAGACATTTGTCCTTTGTGAAGGAAGAGTAGGAAGCCGTTTAACTGACTTGGCTCTGAGATCATTAATGAGTTTACTTCTTTTTTTTTTCAATGT
The DNA here is from genome assembly GCF_000690775.1 of Eurypyga helias. Taxonomy (NCBI): domain Eukaryota; kingdom Metazoa; phylum Chordata; class Aves; order Eurypygiformes; family Eurypygidae; genus Eurypyga; species Eurypyga helias. Next base: position 3,502 of record NW_010260751.1, read on the forward strand.
TTTGACATCAGAGTGTCTAAGTATCTTATAAATCACATCTAACTTACTTTTCAGACACTCTTGCATGACAGAACTTTTCCTAGAGGGTTATGAAACATTTTGTTCCCAGCTATTAATATTAACCATGACCACATGCTAACAAGCAGGAAAGGCTTTGGGAAATGTTCCCGTTTTTATTTTTTTTCTTTCCTGATTGCATGGTACAGATACAAACATTTACACTTCCTGAACAATCTTTGACAAGATCTAATGGAAAACAAGACTGGTAGATATTTACAGGGAAGTATTACAGTCAAAGTGTTAATAGCTGGAGGACCTTTCTGTAGTGCTAAGGGGTGAACTACACTTTCTACTGCATTAACTAACTTTTAAAGAAAGGCTAGAAAGAAGCATTTTAAGAAAAGCCGGTATCCTCCTAGCTAGTCTTTTTCATCCTTTAGCTCTTATGAGGGCCACGAAGAAGATCAGAGGGCTGGAGCACCTCTCCTATGACGAAAGGAAGCAAGAACTGGGGTTGTTCAGCCTGGAGAAGAGGAGGCTCCGAGGAGACCTCATTGCAGCTTTCCAGTATCTGAAGGGGGCCTACAAGGGTACTGGGAGAGGACTTTTTACAAGGGCCTGTAGTGACAGGACAAGGGGTAATGGGTACAAATTGAAATCAGAGAGGTTTAGATTAGATATCAGGAAGAAATTCTTCACAGAGAGGGTGGTGAAACACTGGAACAGGTTGCCCAGAGAAGCTGTGGATGCCCCATCCCTGGAAGTGTTCAAGACCAGGCTGGATGTGGCTTTGAGCAACCTGGTCTAGTGTAAGGTGTCCCTGCCCATGGCAGGGGGGTTGGAACTAGATGGTCTTTAAGGTACCTTACAACCCTAACTATTCTGTGATTCTATGAAACCTCCTGGAGCTGGACAGTGCTGTTAGCTTTCCCCCTCGTAACCGGAATTAGTGGGAGAAAAAGTCCCTGGGCAGGAAAACACTCTTCTGCTCACGGTTCTCTAAGCACTCCGTCATCTTCCTGGCTGCCACAGCTTGCTGCTTGGCTGCTGCCCTCCAGACACTGAGTGTTCCCACCCAGTGCCAAGAACGCACAAGGTGTACCCCGCCACACCAGAGAATGAATTGGCCACACATATCTCACATCCTGCTCGACAGCGGCTCCATGAACCATGCTGGCATCCCCGTTCATCTGCGCGGTAGATTTTCTGGTTAGTGCTAAGTCAGGGGAAGGTCACGCACCCTGGTGCTGTCAAGCTAGTGATTCCAAAACGGCAACGCTTTTTTAATATATGTCAAACTATAGCCTTTTTTACCAAATCGGGAAGGTGCAGAACTGATGGTTTTGACATAAGTGCTTGGGATCCAAAGCCTGCAGCAAAACACAGTTTCTACAGCTCTCTACTGTCCTACTTTGCTAAATAACCTACTGAACTGAAGGGAGCTTTTTGCTAATCCACCAATAGCAGCTGGCTCCCTTTTCCCCCCTCCAACTGTTCAGCCATTTTACCGACTTGAAGTTATGGGAGGAAAATAAAATGTCAATAAATGAAGGTCTTGGCATTCATTCTGTGTGTTATTTGCTAGCAGCACTAAAAGGGGAAAAAATAGAACCAGGCTAGGCAGTCTAGAGGGAAACTGTGGAAATGACTTGTAACTAAGAGGATGTGACCCTCTGCATAATTCATAATCATTAGTCTAAGTGACACTTTTGCAGTCTGTGCAGTAGTGCTCTCCAATACGACAGGTCTGAGCCCAAATGGCCCACTCAGCAGCAGTCCGTTTGTGATCAGATTTCCCTGAAAGACAACTCTCAAAGCTACATTTGCTCTGTGTACGTGTATATGTATGCCTTTTTTTTCCCCCCCCCCCTAAGTAAAGATGCTGGCTCAGCTTCATCATGTGTGCAATTTAAGGGTTGCTCAAGTGATTCTTTAAAACTGCATAAAGGCAATTCTGCTGTGCCTTGGAGACAGCATTGCTGTAATGTTCTGTGCATACCTCTGCATGATTTCTCAGAGCTAATTCAAATTTAATGCATTGGTAATTCCTTTTCTGCAGAAGTCACCCAGCAGTAATCTGAAGGTTACAGAATGATCTTCCAGATCAAATAACACTTCTAAAATAGTATAAACCAGGAGGCAAGATTATAATGGGCAGAATTAGACTTTCAATGAGTCACTCCTCCCTCTTTACAATCCTAAACATAGCAATCTGGTGTCAAAAGTATTTTTAGAATGTCTAGCCAAAGGAAAGGTACAGTGCTTAAATCAGCTGCAGGACAGTCTACAGAACTGTATTGTCAGAAGGGCATTATAACAGAGGCTTGAATTGGTGTGAGCTATAAGACGCAGGGGCATTTATGTGCTTGTACGTGCACAGAATTAAGGCATTTGGTTATTTATGTAATTTAAACAAAATATGAAGACTATCAAAACTGTTTATGGAAAACGTAAATTATTCACAGGTAAATTTTAATGTAAATTGGGCCTAACCATATGAACAAAGAAAATTACACTCCTCTTGGGGTTTAGACATCACAGTCCTAATGGGCCATTATTTTCCCTTTCAGCCAGGCAGGCACTTACTGTAAAACCAAGTTGGACTACACTGAATCAGCAAGTTAAAAGCGTTTACTTGACAGTGACCAGTTCTGCAGACACAAATCTTGTTCTGTTTTGGACGGTCGCATTGCAATTTAGTCCTACTTAGCCTCCTATTTGACCACCACAACAAGCAAGCATAAGGATATAATTAGATTCCCTGAACCCTATGACTTTTTCCTACTCTGTAGCTGGATGAGTACAAACATGTTGCACCCAGTCCCTGTGGCTTAGTTATGAGATACAGCTGGCAGGCTGGAAATAAACCCAAAACCTCAGTAGTCATGAGAAGTACATACTCGAAGGCACAAAAACTACTGGTTTCTAATTTCAGCTGTGCTTCCTTCTCTGATTTATGTTAAGCAATATTCAGTTGTAGTTAAGTCTGGAAGACATTCGACAATGCCTTCCTCAACCCTTACTACATATCCTGAAGATCAGTGTAGGCTAGGTTTTTCAGTGTTCCTCATGTTTTTACACGAGGGAGGAAAGATGCATCTTTCCCCTGCCTCTGCTGTTTGTTTATTGCCACTAACGCGAGCCGGTGTGTGTTGTGTGTAGACAAGAGACTTTGGTCACCTTGGGCTGCTGTGGAGAATATTTAAGAGATCACTGTCTCTCACTGAAAATAATATTCTTTGGTCGATACCAAAGGGACCTGACTTTTCAAGGGAGACAAATTCCTGC
>NW_010260751.1:6799-27512 GCF_000690775.1 Eurypyga helias
GTTTGTGGGAAAAGAAAGGGCCTTTTCAGCTGAAAGAATTAAAAGAAATTATGGGGAAAACCAAGATCCAACGCTCTCATGGGGTGCCCTATAATTTTTTTGGAAAGTGTATCATCTCTACCTCCACACCTCATAATAAACACACCTACAGATGTGATAATATACACTCACAGTAATTACAAATAACATGACTAAAAATCCCTTCTACTCAGCCACTGTAAGAAATAGTGTTTCCAGGAAGTGGTCATTTTTTGGCAGCATTGATAATGGTTGCCAGCAAAACCACCACATCTATTTCCACATTAAAATAATAAAAATAAAAAAGTTTCCAGTAACTTGCCTTAATCCTGCTTAGAAAAGAAAAAACAACATGTCCCTGATATTTAGGTAGCCTATAAAAAATAAAGAGGAATAAAAGGTAAGGAACCAACTTTCCTCCCTCCCTTTTGTAAGCTGCTTTTAAAAATGCACATAATTTGTATGACAAACATTTGATATTAATTATTTATTGAGCTCAATATTGTGTGGGATTTTTTATTTCAAAAGATATTTTATTGTATGAATTTTGAATGCCAGCAATGACTTATTACCTTGAACAAGTTTAAAAGGAAGGCTAATATGATTTCTTATAGCAAAACCCCTATGACAGCTGCTCCATAGAGTCAATTACACTGCTGTGTCCTCTCAAGCAGACTTATTTTTCATAGTCAGAGTGAATGAGGAACAAGGTGAACAAACACCTCCGTAGTTATTGAGGACTGACTTTCCTTGGTTCGCAGCACTTGGAATAAAGGAATCTTGCCTAATGAACTGAAACCATTTGTCACTGAGCAATGCAGGGAAAGCATTACTGCCCTGTCACCCTCAGAAGAGTTAATACAGAAAAACATGACCCAGAGTGTCCATCAGGAGTTTTGACCTCCACCAAAATAGCAAAACAATGACAGAAAAAATCATTATTCATGAGGAAAAAAAATCCACTTTAAAATACAAATATTTCCACTTTATGCTGGATCCTGATCTGTACCCTTTTGGCAGACTGTTGTGCAAAAGGAACGTTTGGAATTAGAATGCTGCAATCTGCCTTCTAAGCAGAGCTCAGTAATGTCTGAGCTCAGGAGACACAAAACAAGTGCAAGGTCTTTCCATAAAAAAACTCAAACCAGCAACACCCACCTGCTCCCCAAGATATAAAAAAATAACTGACTATTCCCAAAGGCTAAGTGCTAGAGTTTGCAAAAATATTTTCAGATGGTCTGTGGAGGCAGCAAGGACATATGTAAAAGGACCCATAGATATTAAAGAAGCAGTCCCTTCCCCGATGTTTGGTTTTGCTCTCTGCAAATCTTTATCTTAAATGTTATGGCTCTCATTAGAAATACTAACAGCTTAGGTCTACAGGATTTCTATCACCAGGGTTTTTTAGGCTGATCCATGCTGTTCTGGTCACATATATTGTTATGTGATTAGTGTCTTGGTGAGTCACTTAATTTATTAAAAATACTAATATATTTTTAAGATGAAATCCAATCTGCTAAGAGCTATATGTGTCCTTAGAATTCTACACTCTGTTAATCAGACTCTATTTTGACGCATCTGTTCTTTGGATGATCAATGTGTCTTTAGAGCCGCTCTTAAAAAAGAAAGAACAGAAATTAGTCATTTCATCTAGGCAGAAACAGAAGGAAGGAAAGACATGAAACAAACTTTTCCTTGAGGCCCATAGAAATGGTTCCAAAATAAGAAGCTAGGTGCATGCAAGTTTAAATGCATTCTCAGGTTTACTCTGTTTAGAGAGATTAGAGACGATAGCATGGTCTAAGGTTTTATAAGAGTTACACCACAAGACAAGCCAGGCATACCTTTTACAAATCATCACAAATATATTACTGTTATATCTTCTATCACTCCATGCCATTACATGCACACAATGTAATTACAGAAGCAGAATTTGGGAAATACATTGTGATATTAATAAAATTGTCTCTGGTATAATTTTTCAGTACTCATGTAGCATCAGGATGTGACTCTGTGAAATAAATACAGAACAGAAATAAATGTAAGGAATGACTGTCCAAATTCACCAATGTCAAGGTGAAAACATTTTTAAACAGTGTATTAAAAAAAGGTCCCAAACTATGTAATAATTAGAGGGATGGCAACCTGGCTTGTTAGTGGCAAGTAACAGCTGCTTTTATCTTTGACTGATCATCCAGTGTTAGACTAATTCTTCACTGGTCCTGGGGTGAATCTTATACAATCTGTGTGAACCAGATCTGTGTGGTTTCTTTGGGAAATTCTATATTTGCAACCAGCAAAGGAGAGACATGCTTACTACAAAAGGTAATTAATTGTGTGTTACAGGGTGCAAGAAACCAGGGGTTCAAGGCTGAGCTGATGTACATCTGTGACTGAACTCCTTCTCAGATGACACACAGAGAGTGCTGATGAATCCTCCACCACCGAGGAAAAGCAAGCCTTACTTCCTTTCCCTGTGCTGACTTGACCCAGAGTTTACTGCCGCCGCATAGTTACAGGATCTTGCTGAAATATGGCCGCTCTGGGGTACCTAACCTGCTTTTCACATATCTGGCACTACATCCCCAATTTAAACCAGGTTGAAAATTGTTTTCTCTCAGGTATGTACCCCCTAAGTATCAGAAGGTAAGGAGTTTGGATTTGGCTTTAGGTACATTGCTTATTTTAATTACAACTTTGCTAATGGCTTTCATCTCAGAATACATATGAAAAAAACACAGGCTGTAATCTCATTGTGGATCCACTGCCTCTATTTTTGCATTACTCTGTCCAAGATACTGAAAAAGTCATCATTTCTGTGAAAATCCTCACTGTTCCCCAGATGTATCACAATCTATTTGGAGTACGAGTCTCATATCACAAATCTGTAAAATTAATTTAATAAGAATAACTTCTAATTCTAAATAATTGGGCAGTGAATGCTTTCTGAGCTCATCATATGAAGAGAGCTGAAAAAATGCATGTATTTACAAACACCTGTCTCACTGATGGAAAGCAAAAGTGTCCACTGTAGGTAAAACCACTTAAAACGTGGTTTAGATTAACATTCCAATTTCAGATCCTGCAGAAACACATATGAAGAAAAGCCTAATAAAATCCTTTGGTAATATCTTTCAATGTCTTTACACTTGGCTATAAATTGCGACATTGCAGAGATCACGCACAGCACTGTAAATAAATAGATTCTTCTAAGTGTCTAATCATTAAGTACACTCTACAAAAATTTAAACTAAAACAAGATGACAAATACAATAAAAGTTCCTCTGATTAAGCACTGTAGCAATATTTATATCTTTGCTACTGAGAGAGAAAAGATTAATTTGCCTTCACGTGCCCTGGTTTACAAGCAGTTTAGTGGCCTCTGCTTGACGAAACAAATTAATGACTACTCTGGATTTTGTGAACATGTAAAAGCAACTGAGCAAATTAATACCAGCGGCAGTGTGTGCATGTGCCTACACACACACATGCAGCTTTATGGTCTCTGCACTACCCAGCAGTGGCTCAGGAACTGAGAGCACCAAAAGGATAATATTACTGAAAGAGAGCAGCAAGAGCAGAGCTGAGGGAGAAGTAATCTGGCATATTGCATGAGAAAATTACATTATCATCCAAAAGTAGATTGGTTTACTTGCCCAGTACTCACAAACCCTATCCCTTGATAATCATCTTCACACTCAGCTGCACTTCATAGCTTGTTTACCATGTTGCACTGATGTTTACTCCCTAAGTTTATTTGATGTTGGCCATTTCAAAACATTATCATTTAAATTAGTTCCTGTAACTAATGAGCATATGTTTCATGTGTGTTCCACAGGAACAAGGAAATAAAATAAAATTTTGGGTTAACATCTTCTTTTTTGATCATGTTTAAGCATCTTGGAAAATAGAGAACAGCCTACAAAGATTTGTTCTGACATAAGATACTATAGCAAGAATTCAAGAGAATGAACATATTACATTATAGGAATTTTAGAGAGTATTCAGACGTCATAACCTCATAACTCTTCCAGCAGAGCTAAACCTGATGGGTATAAGGGGTCTAAGAAAAACTAATTACTTAATAGGTAGCGAGGCAGAAGAAAGACTGAGCAGCAGCTCACTTACATAGTCCATGCTGTCATGTCCAGACTATCAATGTTGGAGCACGGAAACACCAAATTAAAAAAAAGCTGTACAATAAACCAAGGAAAAGGGATAACAGAAATAAAAACCCACTCATTTGAGGGGCAGCTGGTAGTGGCACTGCAAAACTTCACCTGTTCTAGCTCTGAAAGTCAAGGGAAGGGGTTTTTGTTGTTTGTAAGATACTCCAGTCCAATCTGCATCTTTAGTTTTCCTGACTAATTTGGAGCTTAGTATAACGATAGAGAAGAATATTGGATGTGAAAATTACTGAAGCAGAAAAAAGAATATTATAACACTGCACTAAGTGACAATGAAGATGTCATACTGAGAAGAAAAGAACTCTATGTGGGTAAAAAAAATGGTAGACTTATATATGCTGTGTGACCTTCTCTACTCTCCTAGACAGATCTGTATGTCTATAGCATTGGAGTAATTTGGAAATACCTTCATTGTCTCCGAAGTTTTAGCTTTGATACTTTTGCTTACTGAAACAGTTGACATTAAAAAAAAAAAAAAAAAACCAAAAACAAAAAACCCCCCAGAATTTTCCATTTTGCACTGTGCTGATATTTTAGATACCAGAGTTTGTCTCAAGAAATAAAATTTTTAGGCAGTGTGGAAATACACATGTGAGGCTGGGGAACGCTCTGTGCAGATCCTGTCTGGAAGAGACTAGGATGAAGCACTCAGTATCTCCAGTTGCCTTGTAGCCTCACCTTGTCTAAAGATGTGGAGTAGACTACAGTTCTGTAAAATAACACTATGCGTAAAGTTTTGAGAAATCTAACTAAAAAGACCCACATTTTCCAGCTTCATAAATGTTATAAAAGTTAATGGAGACATTTTCTAGCTGGTGATTAGCATCAGAACTCTGGCATGAGAGGTTTCCATGCATGTCCTACTTCAGTTATCAAATTCTACATGCAGAAGACATAATAATGTACCATTAGGTTTCTTAAATACACCCTTGTTTTAAGTTCTTTGCAAACTTGTAAGTCATCAGACACTTAGTTTTTACTATTTCTCAGTGGCAAAATCTCATGGCCATTCTCTCTAGTTTTATACATAGACAATAAACTTGAAAACTCTTTTTAATCAAGCCAATATTCAAAATGTAGAGAGTAAAATTCTCCTAATTCTCTGCATGACTGAAAAACTCACAATAGCTCTTAGCCACACAAAAGACCCTGATTACCATTTCAGAGTCTGAAATGAATGTCTGCTTTGTTCTTTAATTCTTGTCAGCTTTAATTTTTTTTTTTTTTTTTTTTTTTATATCTTAGTTAGATATCTTTTAATCTTGGACACTTGTATATCTTCTTACTTTGGCAGCACATTTATGATACATGCTTATTCCAGAGTGTTTCACAAAACTCTTTCTATCTTACTGGATAAAAATTTCATGGGGTTCCAAATAGAGTTTCTGGTGTCAAAAGTAAAACCTTGGGCATGGTATGTCAAGCAGAGAGCTGTTAAAAAAATAGTAAACTTTATTTTTCATAATTGAGTCTAATAAATTGGCTCCCATAATTGATCCCATTTTTCAGGACCTGTACCAAACTAATAGCAAGAATGGAATAATTTTCTTCTGCAGTCTGAAGTTTGCAGATCACTAGCATTGCGAAGTACCCATCATCTGGGTGCTTGGAAAATCATTTTGGCTTAGGACAGAGAAGTTTAATGGCAGAAGAAACAGTAGTAAATTTTTCTGTGAGAGCAAGCATTAACCTCATTGTGAGTTACAGGCAAAAAAAGCAACATAGCACTTCATAGTTACGATGGGGGGATTATCTATACTTTGAGTTTTCCTCCATTGTAGCAGAGCTGTATTTCTAAATGAAATTTCACCTTCAATACTTCCTCAAGCTTCAAAAAGTTCTGCCTTCCTCTTCCTGTGGGGTAATTTTTGTTAATGCCAATAATAAATTCAGAGCTAAAAAAAAACCACCCATCAAATAATTGCTTTTGTGCATGGCCTTTAATTTCATGGGTATTATTGGGTTTTCATAAAAGGGGAAAAGATAAATGCTGTTTCAGTTTGAAATAATTCTTTGCCCCTTTGAGAGGATAGAACCTATGGCTTCCTATAAAACTGCAAAAGCATAGAACTAGGGCAAACCCCAGAAAAAGGACAACTTTGCACAAGAACCAGGAATTCAGTGGGAGATGAAGCAAGCAGAACTCTCTCAAATGGTCCCAAGAAAGAACTATTTTTCCCATCTGATCATTCTGCTTTTATACGAAACACTTCAGCTCCTCTGCATACCATCTCTGCACAGGGATTTCACAACAATGAAGAACGCCCCTGCCCACAGTGAATTTCAGGCTCTGCGCGGTCTTGGACAGCCGAAGCCGGGCAAAGCATCGTCGCCCAAGCCCTGCCAACAGCTCCTGCATGCAGACCGAGTGCCTGTGGTGCGCTCGCTGACCCTGCCCGTGGACGGCTGGGAGTGCCGGCCTCATCTCCACCTCTGGTGTGCTGCCGTGGCTGCTACGCACCGAGCAGCCGCTCTCCACAAATAGAACTTGTTATACAAAACATTTAATTTGGCTGAGTGTATCTTAATCCATTTCTAATACCACAAACAACATTCTCATAGTCGATTATGGGGACAAACAGTTCTTTAATCAATTTAATAAACATAATCTTATTAAAGCAACTCTTGAGTCAACCATAGACCATGTCCTCAATTAACCCGAGTTATAAAATACTCTGCTGAATGAACAGACATCAGAGAGGCTGCTGAATTCAAAGATAAGCTCCACTGTTGGGGTGAGGAGAGAAAGGATAGAAAACACATTTTTCTGGCAGATGCAGTTTAGCTGTTTTAGGTTTGCTTTGAATACAAATAAGCAACAATATTAGCCACAGCTACCTGCAGGAATAAAAGGCGTCCTGGAAAAAACCCCACTGGAACACATGAATTTGAATTAGTGCAGAGCTACTGATGCCTCTATATTTTTTTCTTTCACCCCAGCAGCAAGTAGTTTAGTTTATTGTACCCACAGATGTCTCAAGACACAGATGTTGTCCAAGACTCTTACTGTTTCTTTTGCAGGGAACTTTAGATTTTTGAACCACAGACCTACTGATCCTGTTTATTCTCCACTGAAGCCCTGCCCAAGGGGACAGATTACAGACAGAAGGACAGAGCATAGGAGAGAATGTCTTACGAAGTTAAATAATTACTCAATCCACACTCACTTGTTTTGAAGCCTTCCAAAGGAATTAAATGTTAGTTTGGTTTCTTTGTACCAGCAGAGATTTCTGCTAGGCTGTAGACAGGTAAGAGTATGAAACTTGCAGATGTCTGTGCATCTCCTCCCTGCTGCCCACCTGGCTGATATCAGAGGAGACTGCCTGCAACGGGATTTGTACAGTGTCCGACAGCATTCCAATTCCTTCTTTTCTCCCTGAAATTGTTTAAAATGGAAGGAGACAATAAGGACTCCAGTGGAGAGAAAGAATGTGGATTTCCATAATGGTTTTAACTGTCCCACAGTATCTGAGCTGAGTAGAAACCCCCTAACTAAGAACAGATCTGAGAAAGCACAAATGCTCAGAGACAGAAGTTATCTATGTTCAAGAACTGCTAAGCATTCTATAAAAAAAAGCAATTAAAAACTTCTTAAGAAGCTGTTGCCACCTAATCTGAACCTTAAACTTGTGTATTTTTAGAATAGCTCTTATTAATATTTATCAATTCACTTTCCTTACGTATTATAAATGCATTTATTTGTAAACAAACAAGTGCACAGGCTGTAGTCACAAAAACAGCTTAAAGGTATGTTCACATACATATTAGTTTGCAGTTGTTTGCAAAATAAGTCTGTGGCTGGAGTGGTGAGGGGGAAACACGTGCAGGCAGTTGTAGCTTACTTGTCAACCCACATCTTATTAGATCCTTACAGATGTGTAAATATTTCATCATGTAATAGCAGTTTCTATATAGCAGTCTTCATTTGTACATTTCAAGAAGAGATATTTAGCATTATGTCCTTTTCTGTATGGAGAAAGAGAGCTAAAAAATTATTTTCCTATGTTTTTACTTCATGCCAGTGGTAGAACTTAGAAGATAAAAAAGGTCCCCACAATACTATGCCATTGTCTACTTAATAGGAAAACACTGTCTTAGGAATTGAGAGGTGAGTGGGTTCACAACTGGGACATGAGCATAATTAATATCATGTACTACTTTTACATGATTTCTATGTAATCAATTTTTCCTATCCCTCATTAATCTTTTGTTTTTCACAACAATTAATTTCTAATTTTACATAAGGTTGTTTTGAGAGAAAAAGGTCTATAAGGTGAGCAATGGATTTTTTTTTTTTAATTAATCAGGGAGGAATGGTTAGAATTTTGTCTATTATAGCAGTAGATTATCATTTTACTCTTTTTAGATGCACAAAGAGTTAGATTTAGAGACAGGAAAACAAACATAAACACAAGATTTCTTTATTTCTGCAAGAGAGTTTGTTAAATGCTTTTTTTTTTTAAAAAAAAGAGAATATTATAATTACAGTATCATGAAGGGAAACAATAAACACATTAAACTATGAAGGCATGATCATTATCAAAGCTTAAAGAGGGAATCGGGGTCTAAGTCAGGCATTTCTAACAAGAACATCAGCAAGGTTCATTAACTACTCTTACAGCTTTCTGAATATGGTAATTTACATAAAAATGGATTTAGTGACACCAATTGCTCATTACTGTTGGTTTGTGTTTAGGTTCATAAAGTCTCATTGTAAATAAATACACTATCAATATATTTTCAAAGGAATATTCTAAGGGATGCAAAGGATGAAGATTCATGTTGTTGTTCAGTATTATGCATTTATGTCTATGCATAGACAGTGATAAAACAGTGCCTCAGGATGAGTACACTGCATTTATTTATCTTCATGTGGGTTGTGCTGTCTCTTAGACACCCTCAACTTATTTTGTGCCAGAATTCTTAGCCTCTGTTATTCTTTCTGCACACTTAGAACATTTTGAGATTTGCTTTCTCTTTATTACTTCCTTCTAGGAGGTGCTGTCTACAGAGTGTGCACTGGTTTAACTTAATAATATTTTAACTCGATTTAACATTTTAACTTAATAGCAGTTTAACTTAATAACTTTAATAGAATTTTAGACCAATGTCAAGTAAATCATGAAAGCTACATAGAGATTCTAACTCAACTTTTAAAGTAGGCATATGCCAGTGGAACTTAGAGCATGTTCAAACTGTTTAAACAAGTCACTAATAGAAAAGTAGAAGTATTCCCAAAGAATACATAAAGTGGCTTAAGTTGGTAAAGCCAGACTCTTGGCTTCTTTGGAAGGTGCAATTTGTTCAAAGGAGCCATTGCACTAACAGAGTTCTTGGGCTTCTGATCTCAAGCTGGATCAAGTAAATGCATGCTGGCTAAACATTTAGCAGGTAAAATAATGTTTTAATAAATTAGCTGATGGGGAGGGAGAAAGTTTTTTGGACAAGCAAGGTCTTTAGATATGAAACAAAGCTATCTATCCTTTAGTGTAAGAAGAGACTGGAAACAGTAATATTAACTGAAATGCAGAAAAATTAGAATGATTGAAAAGTACCTGTGCTGCTGATGCGAGTGCTAATATTGGAAAGGTTATTAGTCCCTTTGGGCTAATTGTTGTTGTCCCTAGAAAGGTGAAAAGTTAAACTCAGGTTGCTCTAGGAAAAACTAATATGCTATCAAACAAATATATTTCTATTGGCACCATGATTAATATCTTTAAAATAGAGATTAGAGGTAAAATTAACAATTTTATTAGTGATTTCCAAATTCTTCTTTACAGGGCTGGTCCAAAGAAAACCAAAGATAAATGTATTTATCTATGGAAAATATGCTCCCTTTTCCTGGAGAAAATGTAATGTCTTTCAGTTATCTGCACTTGTTTCCTCCAGTGCATAATAGTTGTCTCATTTCACACATGCAGTTTCTATAAGGATATTTTGTTATGCTGAATAATGAACCAATAGAGTCTGGACATACATACAGGATCTGTGGGTTTGTTTTTTTTTTTTTTTTTTAATAGAGGTTACATAAATTTGTTATTTGATTCTGTATTTTTTTGTTTTGGCATTGTCATGAAAATGCAATGAAAAACACATTAACACAAAATGTGTTTCTACATAAGCTGGCTTCTGCTCTTTTCTCCCCTGAAGAGGAAATATTTAAGCATTACAGTTCATCTTCTCATTCCCTCTGCTTCTTTCTGTATGCTGTTCTCTTCAGAAATGTCTTCTTTTCCTCAGATTGTCTAAGTTTTCTACATTCCTTCAGGCAAGCTCTACCATATTTTATTTTCTTTCCTCTCAGCTCTGTTTCTGACTCACATTCTGTTCTGTTTAGTCCTTTAACTCTGATCCTAATTTAGTTCTGTAAACAATACCAACAAATGTTTTACTGAGAATAATTATAACACTCCAGACAAGTTAAACAGTGCCATGTGTCCTGAGCCTAAGACAAGGTTTGGATCCCCAAAACCGTAAGGCCTAAGATGAAACCTGGTTAAGTAGAAGTAATTTTCAAAACAGAAGTATCCTACAGATCTGACATACCTGACAGATCTGTTTGGCTCTAAGCGATAGCATTATCCCAGACATATGTCACTACAGTGGATGAAGTTGGATACCTCCCAGAAATGGTTAAGAACAAAATAATTTCAGAGGCAGACACCTCTCTTTGTTCTATGTTTGAAATATTTTAATCAGAAGGTACAACTGCTATTTTTTCCATAACCTTTATGTGAACTCATGGTCTGCAAGTCCTTACTGAAAGGAAAAGCTGTGAGGAAGGAAAATCGAGGCACTAATTTTGTCATTTATATAAAAACTACTTAGTCTTAACCATAGATAGAGTTGCCATAGGACTGAAATATTGCCTTATTTGAAAATCATACTTGCTGTATTAGCAACATAATATCATTTGGTACATGGAAAACATCCAAATCAGCATCTTATGGAAAATAGAAAATTATCTAACTGCTTGAACAATCATCATAAAGGCAGAAGTTGAATTTGAAAAGTTATGTGTACTATTTTATGAATTACATATTCTCAGTCTGTTTTAACTACAGAAGGCTGAAGCGGACATTTATTGCAATAGAGCTGCATATAGCCTTTTCCAGTGACAGCCAGTTGAGTTAGTGAAATGCAAACAGCCAAAAAGACTATTTCTTGCTTTGAAGAGTTGGTATTTAACCTTGGTTAAACAGAGGTATTTTGCTGTAAAAATAGATACTGCACCATTTGATCTTGCAAACACAAAGGAAGAAGCCAAACCAAGTAACAATCGGTAGAGGCAGATGTCATTGTATTAGAAAAAACTTTTCTTCCCTAAGGAGTTTCAGCAATTCAAGTGTTATGGTTAAAAACAACAAAAAATAAAATAAAAAAAACCCAACACCAAAAGAATCACTATCTTCAAAGTCAGAAAAAAATCCAAAGACTCTTCTCCAAATGAGTTACTTAAACACAAATTTTCACTAATGTTTCTGATAAACACATGCATAAAGGAAGGTTGGAAAGACTTTCCAAACATGAGCATTTATTAGGTAAAATGCTGAGTACTGTATGAAATAAAGAAAGTTAGGATGACAAAGATGGCACTTTATGGTATCGTTATATGTTTGGCATTTACAAATGACACCTCATACATGGTTCCATGCAAAAAGTCTTACCTGGCTGTTTGTTTTCATTTTCCACTTATATTGTTAATTTCTGTCAAGATCTAGCAGAAATGAATTATAGGCTTGACGTCTTGAATCTCAACTTTCTTCTTATTTTCTTGAAAAATTTTGAGAGACATGACACATGACAGCACGTCCTCTATTCCTCTCTAGACTGAGGTCAGTTCTGACAGCAAAGCCAGAGGTGAGGCTAAACAATATTTTTTTTAGGGCTTGAATATTGCTAATGTAGTTTGAATTCCCACAACCCTGTATTATGAAGTTATTCTGAGGAACTGCAATGAGATCAGAATTTGACCAGTTCTCCTAGGAAACCACACTCTTTTAAGATATTTTTTATGTACCTTTTAAAAAATTTATTAGAGATTAACAATACAATTAATATGCACTGAGTGTGTTTAATAAATAAATATGTTTATTTATGCAATTATGATGTACCCATAATTTGACATATAATGAAATATACCACCCTACAGATGGTGGATAAAAAAATTGCAGAAAGACAAAGTATTTCCTACTGGGCGTGCAAGTCTTATTGGAATCCAATTTTAGAAGATGTAGCTGTCAATTCATTCTCCACCATCACGCAGAAAACTTTCAATGAACCAGAAAGAAAATGTGGATCTCATATTGCAGGCAAACACCATCTTCAGCAACCTCTGCCTGAATCTAGCTATGCAAAAACTGGGATATGAAACCACACGTTAGTTTAGTAATTTATAACCAACGGGGAAATTACACTAAGATGCTATGATTCTAAATACACAGTATTGTTAAAAAAATAAAATAAATTAAAAAAAAATTACACATGCAATTTAGCGGCCAGAACACAAATAACTGCAACAATTTTTCCCCTATTCCACATGGTTAAGCAGTGCTAGTAAAAAGTATTTCATTTGCAAATATTACTGTAAACACACATGGTCAATTTCATATTCCTTCCAAACAGTTTACTTAAAATATGTTAATGGCAGTGCAACACAAATCCTTTAGTGGATGCTTTATGGTTAAATAATGAGACAGTATTTATTATATTGTTTGCTTATGAAAGCATTGCATGCTTTCATGCCAAAGCATTCATAATCAGCTGGGACCTGCTAAATATTCCCCGTTTCTGAAAAGCAGTTCACCAAACTAGGATCCCAAAAGAGGGCACTCAAAAATGACAATTAAATCCAGAATAAACTCCCACTGTACCCAGCATGCCAATACTTAATCCTTTTTGCCACATTTTTCGAAAAGCTGTTAATCTATTTTTGGCTGAATGTGTTGAGAAAGGAGCATTTATAAAATTTTTCAATTCTCTGTTTGTATTTAGGCTACAGCTCTCAACTTACATCATCCAAGGAACCCTTTGTATATCAGAAACCCTTTATATATCAGAACCTAAATTTACCATAAGCACTCTCTTAACAAGAAGTTTTTTGACTATATGCCTACCATAGCATGCCAAAAATGGAACACAAACCTACATATTCTCTTTTCTTCTCAAGACAACTGGAATTCAGCCATTGACTTCACCAGTTCAAACACAGGCCCCCAGACATAAAAATCACTCAGTCGTGAGACGATCTGCCTTTCAAAAAAGACATAAGTGGAAGTACAAGTTAAACAACTCAGGTCATGCATGAATTAGGTGAGAAAATTCACTGTGAAAAATGGGTCCCTAGATTAAGGCTCTTAATGTGTAATGTCTTAAAGATGAATTCTGGAGAAGAATAAGAATTTAGTATCTTGGGTGACAATTGTCATGCCATGTCTGAGAAACTGTGCTAGAGATTGATTACAAGGAGAGGCTTGGTTTGTAATTAGTACTTATTAGTGGTGCATCTGAAGTTATATTAGAAAAAGATTTTGATAGATTTGCTCTCTACCTAAGCATGAAAGTTTTCTTTTTGACACTTATTAACACTATAATCTTTCAAAATCTCTCCCAGGATGTTTTTTTCCAGTCTTGTATTTTGAACAAGTATTGACCTTGCTCATTTTCTGTAAGCACAGATATTAGACTACTGCTGATAAGAATTACCTTAAGAAAACTGTTGAGGAAAGGGATATGTCTCAACCACTGTACATGGTCCCTTTTAATTAAATGACACTGGGTCTAAGTTCTTTCATTGTAGAAATCAGATTGTACTATCCTTTCAAACAAGCTTTCAGAATAAGGCTAGTTTTGAGCACTGGAAGCTGGACCTCTGATGATCACCTATTTTAAGGGCAGCATTTTTTTCTTTGCTTGAAAGTACATTAAGAAACAGTCTTATTGCAAGTGATGGAAAGTCATTAAATTTAAGAGCAAACTCTATATCTCACAGCCCTGTCTGACTTCCACTTATCAACCTAATCATATTTACTTTGTGCAAGCTCACAGGCATGGAAACAACAGCATACCTGTACTGTAGATTAAAACCATCGGGATCGTCTTCAATGGTGGCTGCAGCTAAAGGGTTAATTGTGTGTGGATGTCAATCATCATCATCAGTCAATCATGCAACTAATTCCTTCAGGGGTCACAGTTGCAATAAGGACTGAAGTTGACAGGAGAGTTGACAGGCTGAGAATCCTACCACCTAGGTAACAGTTTATGCATACCAAGCCATTCGTTACACAAACAGATGGCATAGTCCGTTCAACACAGGGTAAGCCCTTGGGCATTTTTGACATTTTAACCAAAACAATCCTTTGAAGAACAGGAAGAAAAAGAGTGTCTCTGTTTTTGTACTGCCATTGCATACAGTTTACCATAGCAAACTAATTTTGTCTTCCTCCCTCTCTTCCCTCCCTCCATCACAAGTGTCTTTTGCCAACAACAAAATGGGAAGAAAATTAATACAATAAATTTAAAAAAATCTTTTAATTGACATACTAATTTATGTAAATATACAAGTGGTCTGCATCCTGTCACTTCTTTAGAAGAGATAATTAACTTTGCCCAGCTATGATGTATTTATTATTGAGTTGAAGACAATTCTTATATATACGGACTCCCACCTGTTTTCGTAAGAATGAAAATTTCTACTTAAGAATTTGTCCTATCAGAAGATGAGCCCGAAAGGTATTATCATGACTTCTTAGTAGAACCGAATAACCCCATTATATTACCCTTCACTCTGTAAGCAAAAAATCCCAAGTGATCTGCTGCTAAGTCAATAAGATTAGGAAAGTCATACTAATTACAGAAACTTTGAAAAATAAATATCATCAAACCCTTTGAAGACCCTAGTGCAAAGGCAAGAGGTGTATACAATGGAGGGAAGTAAGTGGTCATGCATATATGCAGGAACTCATCAACAACAGACTGATAGCCATTACCTGGATCACTGAATTCATAGAATCATAGAATGGTTTGGGTTGGAAGGGACCTTAAAGATCATCTAGTTCCAACCCCCCTGCCATGGGCAGGGACACCTTCCACTAGACCAGGTTGCTCAAAGCCTCATCCAGCCTGGCCTTGAACACTTCCAGGGATGGGGCATCCACAACATCTCTGGGCAACCTGTTCCAGTGCCTCACATAGGAAAGGAGAAATTCGCCTCTTTCCTTCCTGCTAACTCTAAGCAGATTGTAGGTGAGCTAGGTGACACAAACATTTAGCCTACGCATACCACAAACCACTTTCCAATGGTACAGTAGCTGTCCCCAAAAACGGCCGCAATGCCCAAACCCACAAACTAACGCAGTACAGGAAAGGTGGAGATCTTAAAGGGTATCACCACTGTCCTAAGCCTGTAGTAGCCAAGCTGCTCTCCCAGGAATAGGAACACATGCCTCACAGACCAGCCAGAGGTAGTTCACAGATTGCCAGTACTCCCAAGAAATTTCAGGCATGAGAATATATTTTCCATATTTGAACCTCTCTTTTTTTTTTTTTTTTTTTTTTTTGTGTGTGTTAAGTGGAAGCTGCTGCCCAATACTGACAGTGGTCTATCTTGGATACTTCAGAGAAGAGTGTAAAACTCTGCAAAAGCCAATACGTGTCTTTGGGGAAAGTTCCACTCTGCTTCTGCAGCTGATCATTAGAAGCTCCCAAACAAGCGAGTAACATAAAGATGGTGCCAAAAATGTAATCAAGAAGCAAAGGTTAAGCTCCTTTCATTTTTTTTTTTTTTTACACCATTTACTTGATTTCAAGACTATTTCAAACTGCTTTTGTTGGTTGCAAAGACAGTGATTTCAGAAATAGCTCAAATTATTCATTAGCTTCATATTGTGCCACTATTGAAGAAAAATGCTTTAAATTGACTTGGATTGTTCCTTGTATTTTCAGCATAGCCATCAGATTAATTATAACTATGTTATTTTTTTATCCCATTCTTTTTTTCCTGATAGTTACCAGTTAGAGAGAAAAGGTCATACTGCATTTAGACTTGCTACCGTCAGAGAGCTATAGGCAAATTTTACACCATTTCCAGCCAACAGGACTGCAGTGTGATGTGAGCTGAAGTAAATTGTATGGTCCAGGTATTGGCTTAGTTCTCTGATATTGTTACCTTGTCACCTTAAAATGAGGTTTTTATAGCGGTCTGCAAATCAGACTGTGACCTTCAAATAGTTACATTTTCTATTAAGGTTATGTATATGAATCAGACAAAGAGTTAACAAATGCTGAATTAAGTGCGTTAATAGGTAGTAGATACAAACATGAGAAAAGAATAAGATGCTGTTTAAAGTGATCTGTTGCATAAGTGGGCTAATAGTCTGCTAGGAGATGGGCAACAATTCAGAGATGGAATGGTGATATCGAAGGTTATAGTTCAGAAAGATTTAAAGGCTTCACTTCTAATTGTTTGAACTTAAAGGAGCCAAACAGTGAAAACAAACTCTAAAGGAAAACAGAAGAAAACTACTAAAATTCCAAAGTGAAATAACACATCACAGTTTAAGTCCAGATTATGGGCTGTAGTTTCTTCCAAAAATGTAATTTTACACATTGAACTATAGTACCATATTTCATCAGACAGCTTTTCCATACAGTAAATAACATGCATAGCATGGGAATTTTCTCTTGGAAATCCAGCAAAGAGAATCCCACACAAAATAAAGATTTTTGTTTGATGGGATTTTTTTTTTCCTAATGTATAATTTTGGTCTGATTTGGATCCAAACCAGATATTTTTTAAAAATTCCCATGGACCGGAAACTCTCTGAACATTGCAGCTGTTAAGTCAAATTGGTGATCTCATCAATTTCACTGCCTGTACCCGCAACAAACTGACAAAAAGGTCGAATTTACTGAGCAGCTGCAGGAGGTTCCCATGGACAGTTTCACCAACAGATTGCCTCAAACCAGGAATGCAATACTTCTCAGTTTTGTTGCCACAGGATGGACCTTCCAGGTCACTGCCCCAGAGCCAGTGATATGACAATGAGGAGATAAAAGAACAGCAGAGTCCCTTCAATTGCTTAAAAAAAAAAAAAAAAGAAAAGAAAGAAAGAAAATCTTCCAAGATTCAGTACTCAAAGTAGAGAAAATAGAACTGAGAAAATTGCTATCTATTTCAAGAGGAACATCAAATCTCCCAATAAAGATGCTTTTCATCATTAGTTCCAGTCCTGCATCCTTGGGGGATAATTGGCCAATCTCATCTCCAAAATAGCACAAAGAACTGCTGATGGATGTATATGAAATATTGTTCTCCTGTTCCAAAAATATTTCAAAGAGAATCCCTTCCCTAAAGAAATGTTCTGAGAAATTATTTAAGCATGTCCCCAGTTTAAGGCACATCCTTAATGACTTTTCCAAGAACAGTCTGCTTTTCTTTTCTTAGTCCACTCATATCTGCATTGGTGTTGCATCCAAGTGACATTCACCTTTAAGAAGGAGGAATAATGTTTTTTCCAGAGGCATATTTCACTGATACATCTTACATAAATGATAAAAAAACAGTTGGTTTTTTTTTTCTATGCAGACTTTTACATTCATTTTTTCATCTCTTTCTACCACCTTCCCTTCTTTCCACTTCTAATGTAGCTTTTCTTGCTGGGGTACTTAGGGTACACCCTCCTGGAGTGGAATGTGAGGAGGTGTGTCTGGGGCTGGGCGGAAGGGGGTATATTTTTGGTGACTCCATGTTTACCTTTGCCAAGACGCATTAATGTGGGGATAGATGTGGTTTTATCTGCCCCTTGATATGCCTGATATGTATTTTGTGCCTCAGGATTATAAAGAGAAATGCTCAAATGTCCATCAACATACACAGTAGCAATTGTCACACATGTAAAGTAAGGGTCTTGGCAGGCAGAAAACATAAACAAAAGAGCTGTGCAGTCACAGATTTTTCTTTTGATTTGTATTAAAGAAAGAATCGGTGCCTCAAGTCTTTAACTCAAGTGTATGGACTGACCCTTAATGGGCCCTAACAGAACACCGGTGCATTACTCGAGGTAGACACCAGTTGCCACCAAGGATGAAAATATTTCGTATCCATCTGCTTGTTAGCCAATTACTAATCTGTTATCTACATTTCCAAACATAACAAAAACTCACAGTGCAAAAGGAAAAAAAGGAATAACAACACAAGAATCTTACCAATGGCTGGCTACGTTTACCAAATGCAACAGTCAGCAGTACTGAAGTTCGCTAAGAAAAGATTTGAGAAAAGACTTATTCCCCTACCTAGCTTGCAGTGTATCTTGCACAGTCTTTGGAAGCCTACTTACTCAACAGCAGGCTAAATTGAAATCTCTTCTAAGGGCTTCCCCTGAAGAACTGGTTTTGCTCAAAACTGAAGATATACAAAAAGTGACAACCTTGCAAATTAACCTAACAACAGAAAAGGTTTTATTTAAACCTTTCAATACATTAAATTTCTTCACATGAAATTTTTTAACTAAATAACAGCTTGCTTTCTGTTTTTGAAGTTTGCAAAATGACTCCATTTTTATGAATTTTAGGAAGAGAGAAGCAGAGGAAGGAGTGAGAAAGTTATTCAGTGATATCTGTAGGAAGTTCACACCCAACAGTAAACATAAGAAGGGAAGGCAGTTAAACTACTACAAAAAACAAGTGCAG
This sequence comes from Eurypyga helias, assembly GCF_000690775.1. Classification (NCBI taxonomy): domain Eukaryota; kingdom Metazoa; phylum Chordata; class Aves; order Eurypygiformes; family Eurypygidae; genus Eurypyga; species Eurypyga helias. Next base: position 25,693 of record NW_010260751.1, read on the forward strand.
TTGAAACGTAAAAGAAGCTTTCAAACTACTATTTGGTTTCCAGAATGGGATGAGAAATCAAGCAAAGGAAAAGGAAAAAAGAGGAGAGAAAAAAGCAACTTCTGGATTCATTTTGATATACTAACCTTGCCAATAAAAATGCTTAAACCTCAGTTACAACTCCCTGGGGAACAGCAGCTATTATCCCCTATTGAGTTGGTGCTTACCATACAGAGCCTGAACAATTCATACAGAAAAATAAACCATAACATTCCTGTTTATTATTACTTTAGCTGAGAGGTGCTGACATTAAACAGTTCTGCACTGCTGCTATAAATCAGCATGCTGTGGATGTTCTCAGCATGGGACTAGGGCTCCCTGGTAACAGCTCTCATCAAGGCAACCAGCTGTCAGAATTCTTCAAATTAAACTGTTAGTACTGTAGTATTCATTAGTCAGTTACTGACTATTAAGATATTTTTATATCTGAGCCATTGACATTGGATATTGCTTTTTAATATGCAAGTTATATATAAACATGATTAAGTGGTTCATGTGGGGTTGACGGCTTCTATTATTGCTTGATCTCCCCTTTGTAGGCACTACAGTGTTGGACATAACATGCTGGTCTGTACTAAAATTAATTTTCCATTTAAAAGTCTTGTATTTCTGCTGTGATTGATAGGCAGTTTCCTTAAGAACCAGGATTCATGTTACAGAGGTATAACACAATACAAAAGGGATGTGTAATTGATTGTTTTTACCATGATATGGAGTGATAAATCTGGTAATTTTTATTGTATTTCTGTCCATTTTAGACTTTTGGGCATTTTGTTTAGGTGAGAATCATGTCACTGTGGTTGTAAGAAAGATGAAATTCAGAAGTTTTTACTACACACTTTAGTTGTTTAATTATTTGGTATACTAATGTAAGTTATTTAAATAGGCTCATTCTTAATATTTCAAAATTTTTTTCTAAAATACTGTTGAAAATTACTAGAATTTCCAACACTCAAAGTATTTTCATCTAGGATATTTCTCTTACTTCCAAATAAAGATGTGTAATTTTAAGTTTTTCCTCCTTTTCTCAGCATTCACATGTTTGGGGAGTACTATGGCAGTAATCCTGCTTGCATCTCTGATATCCCCTTTGTTTCCTTCATTCTTTGGATAAGTCTTCTTTAGCTAAGGTATTGTTTTGATCCTGTTTCAAACTGTGTTCTCCATTTCATTATATGTGGACATTTGTGAGGCATTACAGAATTTCCACCATTGCCTCTACAGGGTTTTGTTGCCTTGACAGAGCTCCTTTAAGCTAAGAAAAGTCAATTTTCCCAGCATTACTCTACATTAGCAAGCACAGAAAAATTTTGTCAGGACTACTCTTAAAAATCCATGCGTCCTAAACAGAAAACTTTCCCCATTAATTCACCTCCAGAAACGGTAGCAATGAGTTGTAAGTGCAGCAGCAACTAAGGTAACATGGCATACTTATTTCCCTATGTCATGTGAAAAACCTCCAAGCCATTTCTAACCAGAAGCATATTCATAAACTCACTTAAGAACACCCTGAAAAAAGCTTTCATATTTTCCTATTAATACATAGAAAAGTGTGTCCTACTGTAGGTTGCACAACAGTGAAAACAGCAGCAGAATCTCAGACAACATCTTATCTGCTGGTAGCTCCATGAAGTACTTTGCATGCCCCTGGAAATACATACACACACTGGTTGGTTCAGGGCACCCAGAAGAGCCACATTCCTTCTCTCCCCCATTAGCTGCAAACATACACCAAACCTTCCGAAGAAGCAGAAAAACTAGGACGTGTTCTAGCCACTTTT
>NW_010260751.1:27536-32128 GCF_000690775.1 Eurypyga helias
AGAATTACCAAAAACAGAAGACAAACAATAGTCCTGAAAATTCTTACAGTGAAACCAACTCAGAGAAAATACCTTTTCAGAATGCCTTCTCTTTCAAAAGAGAAGAAGGTTTCACAGCATTTTTGGGTTACTTGAAAGAACTCCATATACCTCTGTGGTGGTGAAAGTTCTTCAGTATAGAAGACAATATTTTGTGCCTTAGTCATGCTTTTATAGGAGGTAAACTATAGAGCTAATCAATGAGGAGTGATTCTTATATCTTCCTTCCCCCTCTTGATTTTGACAGTTAAACATTAGAAGTAGTTTAAAAAGAGGAGATTGGTAAAATCATCCCAGAGAAAGAAAATTCAAGATATTTTATACCTATCAAACCAGCCACGCGTGTAAAGTTATGACATTTAACAGATGTATATAAGAGTTCCCTATTTCATAAGGAGTTTACCTTTCTGAACATCTCTGAAAATGGGTTAGGAGGCATGGTGCTTAATCACTAGCAGGGCAGAGTCACCAAGGTTTACCCATGCAGTTATGATGTCACATGTCAGTACTGACTGGTCTGCCACCATCCTTTCTTGCCTTATTCAGGCATTTTAGAGCTAACAACTTAGTTATCTAATTCAGATTTCCATTTGTAGTAGCTTCACATAGAACAAGACCCATGTGATTATATCTAACTCCATTGTGCACAGGAATTGGCAATCTTTTATAAAAAAGATATTGCTTGTGTAGATTTCACACGGACACTGAAACTTGTCAATTTTCAGTTGTTTCCAAACACTGTCAAAACGACCTTGAAATTCTTTCTAAGGCTATGGGTAGTGAAAACTTCTATTGTTATACTTAAGTTTCAATGGCACATCAAGAAGTGTATAAAAATGCTTTTTAGATAATTTAAAGAAATGGGAATCTGAAGCCTCAGACTGGAAGAAAAAAGTCTAACATGCAGGGTAAAAAGATGTATCCGTCTAGTTTGGACTTAGCATAGAAGTTTACCCCACTGGGAGCAAGTGTACTGCCAGTAAACCACACATGCATGATGAATGAGACAGTAAAAATGTGCTTATGGAAGTGTGATGACAGTTCTGTGTCCATAAGACATCCATCCCCAAAGTACACTTGTGCATCTGTTACATATTTTGGTATTGTTTCTTCTTCAGCTTCAAGTTATTTAAGAAGGTGAGAATCTATGCCCAAAAGGCCATAAAGAGAGAAAAGTTAGCAGAGGCCATAAGGCGACAACATGAATGGTTAGGAAGATTTATCATCGCGAAGAGCAGAGAATGCTGTAAATACCCTAGAAGACTCCGCAGCGGACGAAGGCAGCTCGGCTGTTCACTCTCCCATTACGTCAAGGGTGAATTATGTTTTTCTCCTTATTGTGCACCCCCTCCAACTCAGTGCCCAGTCTTTTCATCTCACAGAACAGAGACTGGTGATTTTCCGAACTGCCGCAGCCTCGTCCTGAATACTCGAATTTCTTTTTCTTTCTCACTATTACCAAAACTGGCAACAAGTAATCAGATACCAAGTTTTCCGCAAGAACTATGAAGTCTATCTTTCTTCAGCTAGAACAGGCAGGTGTAAGTGGGAATAGAAGGGAAATATAAAATGCAGCAAAAAAAGACCCCCAACAATCAAACAACCAAGGAAAGTGTCTCAATGCCTTACATGTTATTATGCCACACTCCATGCTGGTTATACAAACTCCTAAATTTTACTGACAAAGCATGATCCTAAAGTGTTACAGCATTCAATGCTCTGCTACTCTGGGGTCAGCAGGACTTGTTTCTTGCATACAAACTAGTGAGTCTCTAACCTAGTGCCTGGGTTACCTGTTTTCTGTTTTCTGCTTTGAAGATAGCAAATACACAAAGCCCAGCATCCAGGACATGCTGTAAAGTTTATTTGAAGCAACTGGAGAGAAGACCTGATCTCCAGAGCGTAAACAGAAAGTGCTACAAGAAATGAAAATTTAGTTCAAATGATACAGATGAAAGGAGTTCAAAAAGGCGGAGCAAATGACACCACCACAAACGACCCAGCAAAATGACACTCTGGATTCATGGAATGTTTTGCAACCTAAAGAATGGGAAGTTCAGTACACGTTGTTAACCAGGAGACTTGTAGTACACTATAACCAGTGTTGAAGAGTCATATCCTGCCATGAGGCCAATTTGCATGTAGGGCAGTTCAGAAGCACATATATACAAGAACTCAAAAGTCTAGGCATATCACTACCTCAAACCAGATGCTAGTTCAAGGTAAAATTGAACTTGTGTACATGACGGTTAGCTGCCGAAGAATTTATGTAGCCACAGGTGACCCAGATATGACAGCTTTCTCCCACCTTGTTTTCTCTTGCCTCAGCAGTTAATGTGACAAAGTTTCTGTGGCTCTGTCGGATCTTGCTTGTGCTGAGAAAGTCGCAGCAGCTTGATCAAGACTGAGATAAACACTGTCAGTGCTGTGCAAGATAATCATGCTGGGCTAAGGAGTCAGACCCGTTAAGTCAGTGTATATACAAGTCATCTGGTTCAGACTTCTTCATGCTGAATAAAACCAGTAGTGGGAAAATAACCTCCCTCCCTACAGCCTAGAAGGAAAAACTATTTAGGACCAATATTAAACCATTTAATTTTATGGGAGGTGAAAACAGGGGGAAAAAAAAAAAAAAAGATGCATTTTGGCAGGTGGTGTGCTACATGTGAGCTCCAAGGTGTTTGCAAAAAGCCAAAAGGACAGCTTATGTACTGTAGCTGCAAAAAGAAAACCCAAAACTTTTCTATATATTTATCTGCAGATATGGGAAATTAAAATCAAATACAAGTTAAGAACATTCACCATTCTCACCACAGCTGCTTCAGTGTCTTAATGCATACCATGTTACCAGTTAATAGGAAATGCAATTGGCAACTCTTTTATGCAGTGTTCACTCTCCTCTTCTTATGTTTGGCAGGGCTTCTCCTCTCCTGGAAGGAAAGCCATAATACTCTATTGTGGTGCAGAAGCTAAAAATATAAACATCAGCCTTTTTCTTCTTCAGTTAAGTGAAAGCAGCAGAAAACAGGTCTGCTAACTGGAGATGTAAAGCAAAGACTGATTCAATCAGCAAAATTATTGGACTGATGAGATGTTTATATAAGCAACGAGACGAAGAACTCTCTTATTGTTAAAAAAGTTCCTTTTAGCACATGCTTTCTAATGATTTGTTTACTGACCTAAAATAGCCTTAGAACTGGACAGACTGTGGCACACTGCACAAATCAGGTATTTTCAGGCAAATTATATACTCAGTCAACACAAGTGTGAAACAATTCCAGGTATTTAAACCAACTTCAACTTTATTCCTGACATAAGTGTCTGATATTCACCACTGTGACAGGAAGACGTGATTTTAGGGCAGTAGAATTTTATGGACAGGTGTTACATATTCATTTCCCAGCAAGTAAAAATTTGCAAAAGCAATCTGTGTCACAAATACTAGCAGTTAGTACTGTGACTGAATTCAGTGCATGCTCAAAACTTACATCTAAATGCTCTGAGTACAGATACTAATTCTGCAAAAATATGGCCTATTATAACAAGGCCCACAAGAAGATCATCCTTTGGTTTCTCTAAGCTATGAAACACACACATAGCAACAGCCTTCAGGAAACTAAATAGCAATTTTGCAATAATAAAGTGTTACAGCAGGTCATGTTGAGATAAAACATGCTTTAGATAAATAGCACCAGTTCCCCTGGTCACTGCTGGGACCCAGCAGCCAGATGTGGGAAGTTACAGAGCCTTAATAGGCTACCTGGCTTGGGAGAAAAGAATGGGATTACTATAACAAGAAGTAAGCAATTGGTCTTTACAAAACAGAAAATCTTTTGGTCTATACAAAAAAAAAAAAAAAAAATTAGGCTTGATATGATAAATCCTAAATATCACATATCAGGCTTTGTCTGATATGTGAAGTACCAAGAAAGACAAATTCTTGACTTTCTTTAAGCCTGTAAGAGGTATACTCAAGGTATAAGGGCAATGTAAGATGACTGTGGTTGGTTGTCTGGATGAAAGGCCATATTGTGAAGCTTGGTCTACTGTTTTTTTCCAACGATCTTCCAACCAGGATCCTCTGAGGAAGGCAGCTGGTAAGAACTGAACTAACTGTAAGCACATTGCTAAGCCAGCTACAGAACACGACTGTAATGTTTGAACACAGCATTCTGCATGTGTTCCCCCTGCGAAAGCCAGAAAAACAGCAGGAAATGAGATTTTTCCCAAAGAAGTGTTGGATATTAACAAGATCAAGCAAAATGTATTTATGATGCAGCTTGGGTTTCAGTATTTAAAGAGTTTTAGCACAGCATACATCTACTTCATCTCATGCATACATCCAGGAAAACTGCAGAATGTTTTACCTAAGCTTAACAAGACAAGGGTTTGCAGTTTTGCTATATCAGCAAATTCTCTCAAGAACTGGCAAAGTTTTACTCCTTACTCTTAGACTAGATTAGGAGGTAAGGTTTCCTAGAATCATAGAATAGTTTGGGTTGGAAGGGACCTTAAAGACCACCTAGTTCCAACCCCCCTGCCATGGGGAGGGA
>NW_010260751.1:32286-35056 GCF_000690775.1 Eurypyga helias
AATCCCATTACCCTTTGTCCTGCCACTACAGGTCCTTGCAAAAAGCCCCCCCCAGCTGCCTTGTAGCCCCTTCAGGTACGGGAAGGTGCTATAAGGTCTCCCCGGAGCCTTCTCTTCTCCAGGCTGAACAAGCCCAACTCTCTCAGCCTGTCCCCATAGCAGAGGAGCTCCAGCCCTCGGAGCATCTTCGTGGCCTTTTCTGGACTCACTCCTCCCAGTTTGTTTTCCCCTATTTTCCTTACAGTTCCTCCTAGAGCCACTTAGCAATTTAGCTTAACAGTCACAGGAGCAACAGAAAATTATACATACAGAGCACTTTCTTATTGACAGATACCCATTCTACAGTCATGTTAAGAGAAGTCATTATCAAGGAAATTCTGTTTTGCCATCTTTTAAACCAATAGGGAGCAGGAGATTTGGTGGATCCCAGTGACACGTTCACTATTTTGTTGAATCAAAAGTGACTGTGTAATGGAACAGTTTATTGGGAAAGGATGGCTTGTGCTGTATAATTTATTGACCTAGTGTTCTCAAAACATCTTATATGATAACGTTGGTGTTGTATCTGCAACTCACTCCCACTGTCCCATCTTTCTCATGCTATGCTCAGTAAAAGAGCATGGATTTTCTAAATTTCAACTTTTTCATAATTTTCAAGGTTCTGAGTGAATCAGGTTTCTCAAGATCAAAACTATTGAAGTTTCATATGAAAAAAAGTGATTTTTTTCCAAAGTTTTTTGACAAGAAAGGGAAAAGCAAAATCAGTATTTTGTTTCAAGAAATTGGGTTACTCATCCCCTTGCTGCTAAGATTTCCTTAATTTCAAGTACTCATCTTTATGACACCATTAACTAAAAAACAGAAAACAAGCCTGTGACACATTTTTAAACATGAGGCTATTTATTGCTTAGAAAAGTTCTACATTAATTTGAAAAAGTAATTTAGAAAGAAATTGATGAATATGTCTGGTTTACCTAATAACTATGCGGAACAGATAACACATTCAAACAGTGTCATTTTTTTGAGCTATTTTAAACAGCAGTGGCAATGTGCTGATCTCACCGAAATCAAACCATATTCCCTAGAGAATGTCCCAAAGTTAGGATTTCATCTATACTTCTAACATTTTGCAGGGCTAAGGACCTATTCTTTACTGTTCGTCACTTGGGATACATGACTACTCGTTTTCAAAGAAACAGTTTGTCTGCTTAAGGACATCTATATAAACTTGTTGTCTGTTTGCTTGTTTAAATGCAGGCATTCTCGGATGACTGCTTAAGACTATCTACTGAGTTCGCAGTAAGTGAAATCTAGTTGAAGTCAAACGATTCCCAATTGAATCAGTTTAACCCAAAGCCATTTGTTCAGTTCTGGCTGACACAGGGTAACAGTCTTTCTTCCTCATGTAATGTTTGAGCAAGGGGGGTGGGGGCGAGAGGAAGAAAAGAAGAAAGTCATAACCTTGTGAACATTCTCAAAATGTAAATGTACAATACTATTTTCATCAAATGGCTTATATTTAAAATGTAAGGCAGTAACCAAAAGGAAAGAAAAAACACTGTATAATCTCTGTGCTGTTTCCATGAAGATTGACTGTAACTTAAAATAGCTGGAGGTTATTAACACTGTAAATCTTCCTGAAAGAGATTTCAGTTGCATTCAGAAAAATCAAAATATTTTGGATCTGATATAAATTACAGAGTTTCAGGCTATATTAGTGCTGGGGTTTAATTCCAGACAGCAAGTAAGTACCACACAGCCATTCACTCACCTCCTTTAATTATTACTTCACCTCACCTTTAATTATTAGAATAATTAAATCATTTATTATACCTGAAGTTATAAGACTGACCTTACAAACTACCCTTCCTCACACCAACCTCCCTTCCAAGAAAATATCTAACCAGTTATTCCAGTCCATCTAGTCCTCCTTTCTGACAAACTGGTTTTTCTCTTGGAATATTTTTAAGTTAGTGGAACATTTTCAATTAATGCATGATATTGAATCATTTCTGTATGGAGAATTTGCTGGATGAATCAAAAGTTATCTACACTATTTGTAATAAGTGGAAAATCATTGTGAATTTTCAATATAACAACATTTCTTATTTTTGCTAAGACCCTTACCCTGACTATACTTAAGTCTGAAATGAAATTTACCATTGTTTGTCCATTGTCAACATTGTTACTCACATGTGAGAAATAAGCTCCTCAGAGGAGTCATGGTTAGGGGCATGAATTAGACCCAAATATTTTTAATGAGTGCCACACCTCAACATATTCAATATACCAATAACGTACAACTGAAAGAAGGCATATAAATTATTTCTCTTGTGTTAAATTCACAATAAGCACTGTTACCTTAATGAAAAAATAACTAGATGGTGTGATAGAGCCTGTGAGATTAAAAGAGTGTAAAAATTCCTTTAGACATGAGATCCTAAGAGTATCCCAATTACATTTTACACATCTCTATATGATGCTTGGGATATTCACCCATGGCATTTTTGCATTTCACTAGGTGGAAAAAAGTGGGGGTGGGGTGTGAGAGTGGGTGGAAAACATCTAAAGATATTGTAGGAGATGTAATATGTATGTAAGAGATACAGATAGAAAAATAAATGTCTAATGCACAGCAGGGTGTTTTGCTACACACCCCAACCCCTTCCCCCACCCCCCAACCCAATCCCAAGCTCTTCAGACTAAATTAGAATATCTCAAACACATAGTACTTTCCCAAGTGACAGAGGAGCCGAAGAGGAGGGGTGCC
>NW_010260752.1:0-7861 GCF_000690775.1 Eurypyga helias
GTGGAAACATTCCACCCCATGTTCCCCATGCTTCGAGGTGCCTCAGCGCTGTGGGTGCCAGCCCACTTCATTCAGGCTTGCCTGACCTGGGCAGCCCTGTGGAATGGCGAGCAATTAGTCTCGTTGGTACTGGCCCTTCTATTCTGATTTTTGCAGCTACACCTCCTGGTGTAACGCGAGTTGTTACGGCTTCCTACAAACTTTGTCCTGCTTAATAGTAACAACAGCCAGGGCTTCAGCTCTCGACTTCGTGTTAGTGACAATCCAGCAAGCTGTAGGCCTTCACTGGTAGAGGCTGGGCACAGTGTCATGTCCAGGCTGCAGGTTCACAACGACAGGTCTCTAATTTGGCATTGTGGCAGATCTGTCCTCTCAGGGGACAGGGAGCAGAAAGGGACATGTACCACTGAGAGGGGACTCACCTGCTGCCTGACTTGCAGCAAGAAAAATATGAGGAAAAGAATGAAAGACTAAGATGAAGCACCATCCAGTGTAATTTCATAAATCCAAAGATTTATGTGGGAAAAATATTTTCTCTCTCTTTTTTTTTTTTCCCTGCCATAATGTGTGTGCTGTGACCTTATAAGGAAATTTGCTGTTCACCTGGAAGCACTGATCTTCTGACCTGGTCACATTGGATTCCAGCTGTACTGGCTGCCCAACTTCTGTCTTCAAAGGAACAAAGTCAGAGGCATACTTTGACACCATTCCCAATGCAGCGCCTTAAACATGACAAACCTTGCTGAGAAGCAGGCATGCTAATCTGCTGAAGCATAACCACAGGCTTTTTTGTTCAGTTCCTGAGACTGAAATCATTGTGCTCATCTGTGAAAGGAAGACAGTTCCGCTTCCTCAGTGCAGTGTAAAAAATATGTCCCGTCTACCTCCCTCACTGAATGTGAGCAAGAACAGGGCAGGTATCTGAAATTCCATGCTTGGGAAGGAGAAGAATTGGTTTGTTTTCTCTTCTGCTGCAAAACCAAAGGGTTATTACATGAAACTAGCCATGGGCAGGTTCAGAAAAAAACAGGTGATTTTCCACACAACATCTTGTTAAAGGGTAGATTTCCCTGCCATAGGATGTTGTCACTCAAAGAGAAACTGGGCTGTGTCTATTGAGGGCTATCAGTAGACTGTCATGATGACCTTAGAATCATAGAATCATGTAGGTTGGAAACGACCATTAAAATCAAGTCCAACTGTTAATCTGACACTGCAAGTCCACCACTAAACCACGTCCCTAAGTGCCACAGCTACATGTCCCTTAAATCCCTCTGGGGATGGTGACTCCACCACCTCCCTGGACAGCCTGTTCCAATGCCCGACAACCCTTTTGGTGAAGAAATTGCTCCTAATAGCCAATCTAAACCTCCCCTGGCACAACTCTAGGCCATTTCCTCTCATCCTGTCACTTGTCACTTGGGAAGACAGACCAACATCCCCCTCTCTGCAAGGTAGCTGTGGATAAGGTCTCCCCTGAGCCTCCTCCAGGCTGAACACCCCCAGCTCCCTCAGCCGCTCCTCATGGGACTTGTGCTCCAGACCCTTCCCCAGCTCCACTGCCCTTCTCTGGACACGCTCCAGCACCTCAGTGTGTGTCGTGAGTGAGAGGCTCAAGACTGAACACGGTATTTGAGGTGCAGCCTCAGCAGTGCCCAGCACAGGGGGACAATCACTGTCCTGGTGCTGCTGGCCACACTGTTCCTGATGCAGGCCAGGATGCCATTGGCCTTCTTGGAAAGTCTCTCAGTGCTGCACTGGGCGGAGCATACTTTGGCAAATGCTACCATGTGCTTGCACTGTTTTTATAGTCATGCCCAGAGACCTGCTAGTCAGCCTGCTGACCCAAAGGAACCTGTGGGCTGACCCAGTGTGGTTGTTACTCTCTCTTTTCTTCCAACTGACTCACTATACATGACATTTTAAGTTCTGTAGCTTTGAGTTTTATGGTGCTTTATTAAAATCTTCAGTCCGTTTTTTGTGCTGCCCTTTTTTGTCCATATTTAGAGTAACCACTGCATGAATGTGCCCATTAGATAACAACTGCAGCCATGGCTGGACAACAAGACATGATACATCTGAACCTCTTCTATACTGCCCTTGAGCTGCAAATCTGAAAACAGCTTTATGAGAGGTGGCAAGTACCACTACCTTGATTCAATAAATGGCAATGTGGACTAAAGATTAGGCCTCGCAAAGATAAGATCAGCCCCAATCTAGCCTCCACCCCAAGTACAACTGCAGAAAGAAGGTCCCTTGGGAGAGGCTGTGCCTCCTTGGGCAGAAGGGCTGGAGGCTAGGCTTGTTCCTACTCATCCATGATCACTGCTGTTAGGCTTAGGGCACGATGTTTAAAGTTCTCTTCTCTCTCAGCTGTAGCAAAACCATAATGGCTGGCTAATCCCAAAGCCATGCACACTCTTATTCTCATAATGGGTCTCAAGGGTGGTCAGGAGAGTTCATTGAACCAGCAGAAAAATACCATGACAGTGAAAAAAAATAAGTTTCCTGCCAGTTCTCTCCCTGAAGAAGTTCCCCACAGAGTTGTGAGCAGCAGGGCCAGCCCCAGGATGGTGGTGGCAGGGTGCCAGGTGGTCCGATCTCCTCTAAGTGGCTGGTAGCAGACGTCAGGACTAAGCCTTCAGGCCAAGCCTGAGCAAGAGCAGACATCTGAACATCTCATTTGGGGCACAAGCAGAGGTGAGAACAGGTCAGATCGTGTGTCCACTTCAGTTTCAGAGTGAACAGCACTGCCGTGACCTACTGTCCCATGCCAGCAACTCAGCCTGGCAGAGGGCAGTCCCTCATCACCGCTCCTGTCCTGCACAAGGAGCTGGTGCCTTCAGGTCTGGATGGGACCTTTGGGACGGCGCTGCTGCCTCGTGCGGGGTTTCTCCCCCACCCTCTGACACAGGGGTCACCAGCCACGTCTGAGCTCTGGTCCGGGACGGGATGGACAGCAATTCTGCGCCCCGAGACTGCGAAGGTGATGTGGCTCCTCGTGGTCCTGGAGCAAAGCTGCCCCGAAAGAGTTAAGAGGAGGGCTCCTCCCTCCCGGTACTTAGGTCTCCTGCTGGGTGACCTTCCCGGCAGCCTTTGCTGTCTCAGCCCCAACCAAACAAAGAGGGCAGGAGCTGTTCAAACAGCAGCCTCCCAAAAAGTTGGCTGCCGCAGGGCTGGGTGGTGCTGGGACCCTGGCTGGCCTCGGCCACTGGAGGATTCGGCAGCAAGTTGGTGCCATCGCCTGGGAGGATCCCGGCAGTCATCTTTAGTCCCTGTACGTGGCTGCTCTGCCTGCTTTGGTGCATTAAGCTCGTTTGGGTGCTGGGAGCGTGTTGGGGAAGGACGGAGAAAAACTCCTCACGGTGGTAGTTTGATGGGGGTGCGAGTGGCAGGAAGGGGCGACAGGAGGCCGACGTTGGCCAGCTCCTGCGCCCGGCAGAAGGCTGCTCGGGGTGGAGGGGACCGCTGCTCTTCGGCGCGCAGGTCGGGGACGCGCTTGAACGGGGACGCGCTTGAACGGGGACGCGGAGGTCTGGTGCCGCGCTGAGACTCGTGTCAGAGCTGGGAGTGGCGTGTCTGGTCTGGAATGCTGTCCTCCATCGGCCCCTCAAACTCAAACCAGCCTAGCAGTTTTCCGGCAGAGGTGTATCCCCATTTCAGAAATTGCCCGTGTCGATACGCTGCTGGGTGGTGCATTTAAGGCAGCAGACACTCACAAAGCTGCTCCAGCCAAGACATCGTGGGCGAGCTGGAGAGGGAAGAATGGAGCTCCATGGGTGCTGCTTTTGAATCTTGCCTCTGTTTTTCTGTCCTTCCATTCCTGCACCACTAGGCTGTTGAAAAGTGCTATTTGCTGCCATCTCTGCAGGTGAACTGCCCCGCTTCTGACGGTGGATGGGGGTTAGGGCTAGTTAGTCGGCCTCTCTAAATGCCACCTGAGACCGAAAGCCCTTGTCCAGTGTCTGGCACCATCTTGCAACTGGGTGCTTCATTTTTCCTTCCTATTCATGGTCTTTGGGTTGTGGAGCTGCAGCAGTCATGGGTGGCTGCAGAAAGCTCTCCTTGAGCCCCAGAAGGTCAGGGTGGTCTGTGGGTTATTCGGCCACCAGCAGCACTGAACCACTGGCGATCATGTATCGTGGTGAGGTGCTGTATACCAAGGCGTTGCTTTGCGCTTGTAGGGATTGCACTGCAGCATGGGCTCAGCCCACCACCTCTTGATGCCGATGTTTTCCTTGTGCCTCTTACAAGAGCTTTGGTCCATCTCCCTGTTCAGTCCATTGTTCTTTCTGCACCCGTGTTACACTGTGGTTAGATGTGTGTCTGGCTTCACGGAATACAGTCTGTGTGGCTTCATTAGAGGAACTGCAGGATGGGGGTCTCCTAAGGGTGTGGAAACTTCATCCTAATGTGCAGCAACAGCCTTGGTTATCTCAGCAGAGAGTTGAGATTAGCCAGTTTCCAATGGCTGCATGTTCACGTAACTGTAGATCTGGAACATGAGAAGGAGGAGATTGTTGGGGTTCCTTTCTAATCTGCAGAAGGAAGTGAATTTAGCAGTTTAGCTGAAGCACTTCTAGGTGAATTAAGTCTTTAGCAGTGGTCTCTGAACATCTGGCCTGTCATCTCTTGAGGTCTGAGGCTGATTCATGCAGTGTATGCTGGCAGCTAGGCCATGGACAAGCTAAAGACTTCAGGACTGTCGGCACCTGAATGTGCCTATGCACACATTTGTATTTCAGGGCTCTTAGCCTAAAAACTGCCATGATACAGTTTTTCTCTGTTTTCTTGCAACACTTTAAAAGCATGCCCTGACACTGTAGGAATATGCCTGCTCAGTGCTAACCTTCCTCAAATGTCCTGGTTTCACCACAAGGAACAAATATCACATTACACTTTGCAGTGAATTGTTTCCTCTTCAGGTGTGTGGGAAACACTAGAAATTCAAGGTATGCTTCTGGTTTAGCCTTTGCAGCTCTGTGCTGGAAGGGCTGCATCTTTGGAGAGCAGAGACTTAAAGCTGCAGAACACTTTTAAAAAAGGCTAATGTTGACTGTACAGGTAAGGGCAGGGTAGTGAGATACTTGGCATTTAATGTTCTTGTCTGAATACTTAAGCTTGTTTGTTCAGTCCCAGGGCAGAGATGGGTTTCTGAGCCTGGACATGAAATCCAGTCTGTCCCTCTTCCCCAGGCCTTTCTGAGTAGTGTGTGAAAGCCTTTTGTTCCTTCAAGCTGTGATTCCACGGTCCTTAATACCAGGTTTGGATCCTCTAGATCATTTCTTAATACAAATCCAACCTTTACCAGGTATGGGCACAGCATCACACTATGCTAAACTTGTCAGACCATGTGATACGGTGTTGACATTGACCTATGATTTTTGAGTTGTAGGAGAGCCGATCCAAGCAAAGCTTTTTCGTACAAAGCTATCCATCAGCACAATTATAGTGTCAGTGCTTTGTGCTGCATGGCTGGGGACCCTTTGACCATCAGGGTGGATTTTTCTGTATTCCTGAAGCTCCTCCTTTCCTCCCCTCAAACATGAGGAAACACTATCATGGTTATACAGTTGTTACCGTGTGCCACTAAACAATCCTAATAATCATTACATATACATGCTCCTTTTTATCCTGTCAACTTCTCTTTATACCCTATTCCCCACTTAGCACAAGGCTGTAGTGGCGTTGTGTGGTTCACAAGTAAACCATGTGTATCATCCTAATCACGATTTGTTCTGCAAACCCTAAAACTATTAACTATAAAGAAACCTTGCAGAGACCTAACTTTCTTTAAGGTTTACAGTACATGCAAATTGAAGTAGAACTTTAAAGTTTTTTGAAGCTCTAATTTTTAAAGTGTTGGCAGGCAGGGGGGCTAACTCCACAGCAGCTCTGAAAGCAGAACCTAAAGGAACTGGTCGGTTGCCAACAGTGATAGAGCAAAGCTAGGTCTGGGCTCTAAATAGCTCACTTCCAAATCTTTGGCCAGATATACAACCCTTCCTTCTCTGCAGTTCTGATAGCTGCAGTACAAGTTGATTAAAAAGCCTCTCATGAGGTTATCCCTTCAGAGGGGCAGTTAGCATGGCTCAGGTAACAGCAGTACTGTCTAAATGCAAATGGCCCGTTGCCTTTTAATAAAACCTGTAACACAGCTGCTCCTTCTCCAATTTTGCAAAGACAGTCAGGGCTCTGACATGGATACAGCAGTTTGTATGGCTGGTAGCAGTCAGTGTTAGATAATGCTATTGCTTCCACGAGGCTTGACAAATCCCACAAAGTACTGACACTGGGTAAAATTGCAGGCTGGGAGAAATGGTCATTCCTTCCTGGCACAGATCTTCCTGCTTTGGCAACATTTCAGCATAGAACACCTGATACTGTTGATCTTCCTCCAAGCTAAATACAGTTAACCCACACTGCCATTTCTTTATGATGACCTGTCTCCAAGCAGCTAAGACTTTCCAGTCCATTTGTACAGCAGTGAAACTGTTATCTAGGTGAAGAGCGAAGAACTATCCATGACACTTCAAAGCTGTGACAATCAGGATCTTGCCAAAGGCAAGAAAGCAAGTGCAGCATTGCCATACCAGCTGTTTTTCCTTTCCAGCGTGGCTCACTGCGTTCAAAGCACATTTGTCTGCAGGGTGAGAAGGAATCGAGTGTTCCCCCAGCCGACTAGTTCCTTCCATGGCATCTTTGTACTTGAAACATTTCTTGCTCTCTTGTTTGCGAGAAGCTTTTTTTATTATCTGAATCAAATGTAAATCGGCACTGTCCTTGTGCTTCTGGAGGATGTTTTTAATTTTTTTTTCCCTCTGAGGTGCTGCAGAGCGAAAAAGGACTCACCTCTATTTAGAACTCTGTGGGAAAGCAATAAAACCAATCAGCATGGATTAGTGTCCCTCCTCAGCTGCTTGCAGCTGCTGCAGCTTCCCAAAGTTGCACTGGGATCTGAGAAGGAGGGTTGGAAATCAGAGGTGAAGAGAAGGGTGTGCAAGAGGACCTCATTGAGCTGCTACCAGCCACAAAGCCCAGGCTTGTGGCTCCTTACAAGGTCCATGAGGACAGCATGCACTATGCATCCGCTTTGAATTAGTTAAACTCTTTCCTGTCCTGTGCCCTGGTACACTGGCCTGGCACTGTACAAAGGCAGTTCGAGTTGAAAGGATTTTTCACTCTCTGCAGTACAGCAAGCCCTTTAGTCCAATGTGCATTGGGATGTTTACAACATAAAGCTGCTATTTACAATTGCTGAGACCAGACAAGATGAGCTGCATCTTCTTGCTCTCTGTGGGTTGCAGCTTTTCCCTCTCCCACTCCTCCCTCCTCCTTGGTCACAGCCGTTCTCAGTATCAGCATTTTGTCTCACTGGTGTGGCACGTTGCTTCACTTTGGCATCTGCTATCCTTGTAGCTTCTGACATGATAGATCGAAGCTTGTTGCTCTGATCACGAGCAGTCAGCATGGATTCACCAAGGGGAAGTCGTGCCTGACCCCTCGGATAGCTTTTTATGATGGCATCACCAGATGGATAGGGTGTGGCCTACCTCAACTTCAGCAAGGCTTTTGACACGGTCTCCCATGGCATCCTCACAGCCAGACTTAGGAAGTGCTGGACCATTGGGCAGTGAGGTGGGTTGGGAACTGGCTGAAGGAAAGAGCTCAGAGCGATGTGGCCAACAGTGCAGTCTAGTTGGAGGCCTGTGGTGAGTGGTGTCCCCCAGGGGTCAGTGCTGGCTCCAGCCCTATTCAATATATTCATCAGGGACCTGGAGGAAGGGATGGAATGTCCTCTCAGCAGGTTTGCTGCCGATCCCAAACTGGGAGGAGTGGCTGCCACGCCAGAAGGCCATGG
>NW_010260753.1:0-7245 GCF_000690775.1 Eurypyga helias
GGTCCCCGGGTGCCTCCGCCCGGGGCTCTGCTGGGCCTTGCACGGCCAAAAGTTAAAATGTGTGATGATGTCCCAGGTAAGCATCTTCCGCGTACCTTTCCAGGGCGTTGCTCAGGCGCTTGTTGCTTATTCCCAGGTGGAAAATGAGAGCAGGAGTGGAAGTTAGGAGGTGCGTGGTTAATCCACGGTGGGAGGCTGCCGGCCGTGCCTTGTGTGGTCATCTCTGTGACTGCGCTGGGAGGCCTCGCCACGCAGCACACCTGAGGTGTCGGAGAAGTGTGTCCGGTGTACGTGTGTCAGAAACATGAAGTGAGAAAACTTTCAAAATCGGTTCTGTTTTTCAGAAATAAATTCGAGTTTATTTCTTGGAACAAGGGGAAACATGATGGAGTGAACCCAAAACATCTGTTTTGGAAGACAGTATTCTAGGAGTTTTTAGCCTTTTGTATTTAATGACTTTGTAGTTAAGTTTTGCACTTCAAAGAAGGGGAGTTCTTATAGTATCCCTGAGTTTTGCTTTTGCGGTCATTTGTTCAGAGTGTAAAAAAACCCTTTGCGCTCTACTTTAAGTGGTCAAACCTCGATAGCTAGGAAGCATTCATGGTATTTGGGGGAGCTATTTTTGGGCATTTTTTTGGTAGTAGTAGTTGAAATGAGCTAGTGTGTGACAGTGGGCCATTAGCAGTGTGACTGAGTACAGTCAATGTATATAATGACACATTTTTTTCAACTAATGACAGGAGTTAGTATAGGCAGGCATCTTGTATACCAGCTTTATTCATTGATGGCAAGTGTACTCTACTCATGCTAGGAAGCCATACCAGGTAATTTTCTTCATTTTTAAAGGTAGTACCCTACATGAATGAAAGTTCTGGTTCAAAACCCAAGAAGTGAGTGAATCAGGCTAGTTAAAATAACAAACCTTGCTTTGGCTTGGACAGCATATTTTCTGGGGCTTTGTAGCGTTGGCGTCCCTAATACTGTTTTTGTTCTTTTCTTTCGGTTGGTTTTTTTTCAGTCTGTTCCTTGTTCCTCACTGGGTTTGCAGTTTGGTAATACTGAAACTGTTGTCCAGTGTGATTTATTTCACTTTGCACCTGGAACCCTAATTGTGACAAGTCATACGCAACCCACTGAATTCCAGTAAATGCTTAGTTAAAAACGAAGGCACTGTCATCTTAAATCACATTTTAACTTGAGAGTGTTCAAGCTAATGTCACATGTCACTTCAGGTATTACTGTAAAAGAAAGTAATATGGAAATGGCCTCTTATTTTAAACTTTGTTTTGCATATTTAAGTGTGCTGTGTATAGTTGGTTTCATCTTTTCAGTCTTGCTTCCTGATTTTGAGAAATTGCTCAAAGACTTCGATGCTACTGAGAGAAGTCCATGTGCACATTTAGTTGCACCGCTTTGAGCATGTGTGAGGGACAGTACAAATGCCTTAAACTTTAAGAGATAGTTACGTATGATTGGTTGGATATACAGTCTCTACTTCACCCATTGCCTCAAAAAGATACTTTGAGCTTCAGGTCTCGGAGGAGGTCATTGGGAATGGCTGAAGGTATGGAGCAGCTTATGTACAGGTCACAGGGTGTGGGGTTGAACTTCTCAAGGGTGATGGGGGGGCGTTATGAGAGATCTGCAAAGTGATGAGTCCAACGAAGATATCATGCTTTATGATCTTGTTAGTATAAGAACTAATAGGCTATCAGTTTAGGTTGTGGGATCCAAGTTCGTAGGAGCCAGAAGCTTGTCAGGTATTAGCAGACCTGTGAAATTCATAGTAAGAAGATGCCAAAAAATCTACAGGTGTTGATGGCAGAACAGAGCTGCTTGAAAGAGAGAGATCCACTGGGGTTTGCTAAACAGGCAAAACCACACCTGGGCCAGGAAACCTCTGTAGCTAAAACAATACTTTAAGGATGAAGAATTTTAGGAGAGAGGTATTCTGTATGCTTGTGCTGTTTTATTGTTACCTGGATGTCAACTTACGGCCACTGTCGTGGCTACATGAATGGGTTTGTTTTCTTTTAGGGTATATAATTAATTTTAAAATACGAAATATAATTATCACTGATCTAATTAATATGTTGTGGAGAATCATCCTGTGAGTGTACACTTCAGGACCTTGGGAACTAGTAAGAAGAATCTATTTTCTCCGTGAGATTATTTTATGGACACGTGAAAGCGTGGTGGTTTTCTCACCTTCAGGACTTCCTCTTTTTTATTTTCCTTGCCTCTGAAAAGCAACTGGGTTGACACGTCCAGACTGGTGTACTATCATTGATGACTGTTGCGAAGTCCGAATACTTGCTCTGATGCAAGATTCTCTCTTTTCTCCTTCCCTTAAAAAAACTTAAGTGCCTCTCACTGCTGCCAATAATGACTTTCTCAGAAGGTGCAGAGCTACAAATTCCAACAAATAAACAGTGAAAGTTCTGCAGTGGATCATATATGTTCCTCTCTTTGTTTTGAGGTGTCTTAACAGGGGAAGGTTGGAAATTATTTCCACAAACATGAAAGGCCAACAGTTCCCTAGTTCAGACTTGAAAACTTGGTGTGCAACTGTTACTTGCTAGGTCTTTCTCTTTTACTATGAAGAGTGAAGGCCTTGATTTCTGACGGAGGTATTTTGTTGTTTTTTCCTTTTCAGTACAATGTAAATTCCTTGGACTCTGATACACTGCCATTCTTGCCTTCCTCATTCCCCGTTAGCAACATACATAGCATTAAAAAAAAATTATCTGTGTGCATGAAATGCAAAAGCGAGATAGCTGAAAAAAGCAGTTTCGTCATCTCTCTTGTTAATATTTGATATGCTGTATTAAGGCCATAGGGAGACCACGTAGAGGAACAGATTTTTAACAGTTCCAGACTGGACAGCTATGTAAGTTTACTGAGTAATTAGCCACTTTGATGAACAGTATAGGCAAATTATATGCTGCTAAGTGTTCCTGAAGTATACTTCTGCTGTTCATAAACATAAGGGTTTTTTTACCCGTTCCAGACTTTGTTAGGAGACAGGTGATGTTTTCCTACACAATTATATTTGTAAAACAATTTACTGACACAACAGTACTACATTTGGGTAGATCAGACGTGTATCTGATATAGAAGGCCTTTTTGATCAGTTTCCGTGGTCTGTTAATTGCACACTGAACCTGCAGGCATCAGCTATCAGTGTTTGCCTGTGTGATGCTACTGTGGAACAACATAATGTATTGGAGTATGGCTTTTATATAAGATTTTTTCCTATAAACTTCCAGATGCTTATAAAATAGCAGCAAATTATAATTTAGTATCTAGATCTGTATTTGGTTGTAAACAGTAGTTGGTCGCCTAGTTCTGGTGCTGCCTTCAGTAAAATCAGCCTAGTTCTAGTGCTGCCTTCAGTAAAATAATTTATTATAAGGTGTATGCCTTTTGTCAGATAAATTTGTATCTGATGTCTTATTAGTGTGACAGAATGAAATAGTTTGTATGTTTGGCCAGTTTATCACTATGTGTGTCTGTTTGGTTTTTTTATAGATAATTGGCATATTGGGGAGAAATGCCTT
Source organism: Eurypyga helias (assembly GCF_000690775.1). Taxonomy (NCBI): domain Eukaryota; kingdom Metazoa; phylum Chordata; class Aves; order Eurypygiformes; family Eurypygidae; genus Eurypyga; species Eurypyga helias. Next base: position 3,561 of record NW_010260753.1, read on the forward strand.
GCACCTTGTCTTGAAAGTGGGAGACTTCATGAAGGAACAATATCCTCTATTGAAAAGGACAAGAATGGAAATTTATTTGCTGTTGTATCATTCCTGGAGTCTGAAGAAAGGAAAATATTAATAAGTAAACTTTCTAGAGTCAGAGCGAGTAGAGGACCCTGGAAAAGCTTAATTTTTGATGATGGTGATCTGGAAAAGCCTTATTTTCCTGACCGAAATCTTCCGTCTCCTGCGGTTGCTTTTAAATTATCTGACAGTGGTGATTTTATCCCATATACAATTAACAGATATCTGCGTGATTATCAACGGGAAGGAGCCCAGTTTCTGTATGGACACTATGCTAATAAAAGGGGATGTATTCTTGGAGATGATATGGGCCTTGGAAAGACAATACAGGTATTCTTTTTGATTGGTACATTGAGAGAATAGATAATATTTTTTGGCAGTGTTTTCTGTGAGATGTAAATGTTTTTAAAAAATAATGTGTTTAAGAAAAACCACCTCAATGGAGTTTAGCCTTCATGTTCTGTTGTGGAGCTGAAGGAGATAAGACACAACCATCCACGACAGCACTTAGACCCAGGAGCCGTTTGCTTTAAGAGTCACTTCTGACAGGCTGGAAAACTGGGATGTAGCCCCTCTTAGTGTAAACACAGGCAGTTAGAGTAGTTAAAATGCTAGTATTCATTTTATCTTGAATGTACTTTGAAGGTTGCTACCTACACATCATTGAAGTAGTTTGCACTGGAGTATGCTAGAACTACACAGCTTTTATCAGACTGTAGCTCTTTAAATGTCTTTTTTCCTTTTTTTTCTTCATGGAAACCAGTAGTTTGACTGTACTGGGAATAAGAAGGAACAGACACCTTACTCCCATCTCTGGAAAAAGTGCCATGTTATTTTTATCACTCTTTTAGAACTATAGCTTGGGTTGATGAAAGGATGAAGTATGGCTGGATTTTTCCGTTATGCTTTGAATCTGTGTGGCCCAAATTATTTATTTTACTAAAATTAGGGTGTTTTTATGTTTGAAAGTTCTCTTTAATCTGTCTGATTTTAAGTTAGCAGCTTGAATCTTATGGTGGCTATTCTTTGTCCCTCTTTAGTTGTTTTTTGGTTGGGTTTGTTGGTGGTGGGGTTTGGTTTTCTTTGTTTGTTTCCTCCCTGCATGTGTCAAATGCAAGTTCATTCTTTCACTGACAGATCCTGGCTGTAGTGTCTGTTGCTGTTCTATTTATGAGTATGTCAACAGACAGCCATCATTGCAGAGAAGTATTGTTCTGTAGCAAACTTTACAAGAGGAGTGAGTAAAGTGTCAAAACCTCTCTCAGTAGAGCATTTAGAGGTGCATCATGGATTTGTGTAGATGCTGCTGATCTGTTAACAGATGTTCATTAAAACTAAACTGCATCCATTTACCTTCTGTTTTACCTAATCTTGTCCGTGTCTTGGCCATCACAGTTCAAGAACCTGGTAGTTATGGAAGTTTGTTTCTGCTCAGAACTGCAAATACCTGATTTGAAATAGTAAGAAGCATCTTATAAGGTAGCCGTTAACTGAATGGGAGGGGAAGTGGGAAATTGAGTTGTCTTGATTCCATCTCTTTTATTTTTTGTATCTTAGAACTGATTTTGTAATGACCTGGTCACATTTATCACACAGTGACAGTGTGTTCTTTTGTGGAATTCACATCTGATGGTCATTTCTTTCAATAATAATGTCAAGTTTGCAGAGGAAAGGTAGAAGTTTTGAAGAGTAACTTGTATATTTTTTATAAAACACAGTATTTATGTTTTTCAAGTTCAGTATGGGAAAAGCATTTCAGTGGACATGAAGTAAAAGAGGATTTCACTTGTTTAGAAAAGATTATTATTTATAAAATATTAGTTAAACTTCATCAAGCAGCAAGTAACTGATTTAGTCTTACAGAAAATTTGGCTTATGCTTGTCAGGTGACTGAACCTTGTTGTTTCTGAATTATAGGTTGATTTATGAGATAAAGACTTTTCTAGAAAATGTTTTCTGCATTTTAATATTCTTAGTACTTCTGAACTGATTTTTGTTTAAATGGCATGACTGTATGACTCTTTGATATCAACCAGAAGTTGAGGTGAAAGCAAGTAGAATGTTGTTTCTTAACATTATTGCAGTAAGTTAGTTTTCTGCTAAGGCCTTTAGGTTGTTTCCTGCTTAATGTGGAAGGGTCAAAGGCTTCTCAGCAGAAGTGCCCCGTTACAGGCTTCTGCTGCTGTTACAAATTTGTGATGCATAATTTTTCCAAAAAAGGATGATATGGAAGGCACGTGGAGATTTTATGTTCAGTTCAATCTCATTCTTCTTCTTGAAATAATTAAAAAAAAAATTAGTCAAACAACATGTACTATTTGTGTGTTGCAGTTTATATCAATACTATGTATAAAAATGTTTGTTTTTCTTCTGCATGCCTCTTTCCCACCCTGCGGCCCCATATCCTACAATTTTTAGAATGGTTTGGGTTGGAAGGGACTTTAAAGATCATCTAGTTCCAACCCCCTTGCCATGGGCAAGGACACCTTCTACTGTATATGTGGTGGATTTTCTCTCTTTCCTTCTCATCCACCTCTACTCTTCTCAGATATTTTTTTCTTGCATTTCTGCACTCCTGGCTGGTTCTCTTCCCCTCATTGTTAGAGGGAGAAAGCTCTGGAAATGTCCTGGTTTTTGGAAATTGCCACACAGCTTTACCTCTGCCCTGCTACGAGCAGCTGTGTAGCAGCTGCAAAAGGAAGTGGCTGGAGCTGGCTGCTCAGAGTAAATTCAAAATTCTTTTGAATTTCCAAAAGAAGGGCACCTCTCTGGTGCTTCTGGTTCTTGCTGCTGTTCAGACCCATGAATACCACGTGGGTTTATGAATTTGAATGTTCTGGCTAGATATCTCTGTGCCTTCTCTCTGTTTTGGATTACCACAGGTGCAACTTGGAATAGCCTATGCCAGAATGTTTGTCCCCAGTGTGGTGTATTATAGTGTCTTCTCGTAACTTAAGGGAAATCACCTTGACTGGTTTGAGGCAGATGAGAGAATAGAATCATAGAATCTTTTAGGTTGGAAAAAACCTTTAAGATCATAAAGTCCATTGTTAACTTGACACTGCCAAGTCCACAACTGAATCGTGTCCCTAAGCACCACATCAACATATCTTTTAAATACCTCCAGGGATGGTGACCCAACCACCCCCCTGGGCAGCCGTTCCAATGCAACCCTTTTGGTGAAGAAATTTTCCCCAGTGTCCAATTTAAACCTCCTCTGGCACAACTTGAGGTAGTTTCTTTTTACTTTGCTACTTGGGAGAACAGACCAACCCCACCTCTCTGCAACCCCCTTTCAGGTAGCTGGAGAGAGTGATAATGTCTCCCCTGAGCCTCCTCTTCTCCAGGGTGAACAACCACAGTTCTTTCAGCCACTCCTCACAGGATTTGTGCTCCAGAACCTTCCCCAGCTCCGTTGCTCTTCTCTGGACACGCTCCAGCACTTCTATGCCCTTCTTGCAGTGAGGGGCCCAAAACTGAATGCAGTACTCAAGGTGTGGTGTGGCCTTGCCCAGTACAGGGGGATAATCACTTCCCTGCTCCTGCTGGCCATGCTGTTCCTGATACAGGCCAGGATGCTATTTGCTATGTTGACCACCTGGGCACAGTGCTGGCTCAT
>NW_010260754.1:0-10689 GCF_000690775.1 Eurypyga helias
CTAGATCCCTCTGCAAGGCCTCCTGCCCCTCAGGACCCCCTCCCAGTTTGGCATCATCAGCAAACTTGCTAATGGGGTGTTCAAATCCCGCATCCAGATGGTTGATAAATACATTGAACAGGACTGGCCTGAGGACTGAGCCCTGAGGCTGGTAAATGGTCAGCAGCCAGATGTAGCGCCATTCACTACACCCCTTTCAGCTCTGCCCTTCAGCCACTTCTTCACCCAGCGCAACATGAACCCGCTCATCCCGCAGTTGGACAGCTTGTCCCGAAGGATGCTGTGAGGGACAGTATCAACAGCCTTACTAAAATCCAGAAAAACTACATCCACTGCTTTCCCTTCACCCACCAGGGTAGGTGACCTTATCATAGAAGGATATCAAATTAGATAAACAGGACTTTCCCTTTGTGAGCCCATGTTGACTGTGTCTGATGATTGCGTTGTTCTTTAAATGCCTTTCAATAGTACCTAGTATAGACTTCTCCCTATTTTTTTCCAGGAACTGAGGTTAGACTAACAGGTCTGTGGTTTCCTGGGTCTTCTCTCACACCCTTGTAAATTGGAATAACACTGGCTAGGTTCCAGTCAGCAGGGACCTCCCTAGACTGCCAAGATCTTTAAGCTACATATATTTTACAAATCAGAATGGGCTGTTATTTAATAGTTGGATTTCTATGATGTACAAAAGTTTACTGTATTCCTACGTAGAGAAGAATCTTTCAGAAATGGTTTTGCTCTCAAGTCTGAAATGCAGCATATTATTGTAGCTCTTGCAGGATCAAAATCACAAGCAATCGTTATTGCCTCATAAGTTAAACACGGGATGACAACAGCATTTGTTCTGCAGCCAGGATAGGCAGGCTAGGGTCGTCATGCCTTTGTCCCGGAGTAATTTTTCTTGTAATTTTACCATACATAGGTTGGGCAACTTGAAACTCTTTCCTGGCTCCGCTGTGTTACAGTTTTCAGGGTGCTTAGAGCACTTGTGCAAAAGAAAAAAACCCCAGCCTTGTTTTTCTAAGGATGAAGGACAACTTCCTTGTTTGCTAGGGTTTCCCTGAGAATCTGAATATTGAAAAGGTAAGGCAGACGTGGGGAATATAGACAGGCTTGTAAGAGTGTCATCACCTGGGCAAGGTCAGGTCTGCTGTCAGTGATAGATCTGGGGAATACACCTCAAATCAGCGTGTGCATCGGGGGAGATTAACACAACTGAGAAATGAGGAGGCTTGCACTGTGTTCTGCATTGTGCAGAACAAAAAGTGGTGCCTAAAAAAAAAAAAGAGCAACCAGATCCTCTTCTCCAAAGCAGAGTAGACAAAAGAATATTTCTGTGTTGCCCACAAAAAATGCCTTCAGAGTGGGAACATCAGTTAATAATCACCAGTCCTTGCTTATGTCAGGTCGCCACCGTTGTGCTCCTTAAGCTATCAGAAATGGAATTAAATTAAATTACTGCACGTCTTTTGTAAACTGCCAGGACGGGAATGATTTTAAACTGTGTGCTTTGTATGTTACGTAAAAAACAGTGAAAAATTCATAGGAAGTGACAACCCAGAGCGTTTTAAAGGAGTGAAAAATTACATTCCACGAGCAAATAAACTTTCCCCTCTCCCATGCTATGCCGCGCGTTCGGACTTTACAGACTTTGTTTCTTGACACCAAGATTAATGCATTATTTCTTTGTGGTTTTGGGGTTGTTTTCTTTTTTTCAGCTCAGCTTAATTTTGTTGAAAAAAGCCCTTGTTGTTCTCTGAAAGTTTGTAATACAATGCTTTTAAAAATAGATATAACCTGTTTAACAAACTGAGCAGGAAATGTGAAGAAGTGCATCTCCTACTTTACTGGAGGTGCATTCCACCTGGCCAACAGCACAGGTGCAGCTCTCGGCGCTCGCCTCCACATCACATTCAGTTTTGCGAAGCGCAGGTAGGTCGCCGTGGAAAGGAGGGAAACTTTCGGGCCCATTTTTAGAACGGGTGTCCCGATGTATGGTGATTTAGAAAGCGTTTGCGAAATGAAAGAATGCTGTATCTAATGGAATTGAAAAAGGATTTAATCAGGGCAAGGGGCAAATAAATAAATGCCTTTCCAAAGCAGACAGTGTTCAGAAGCGACGCGTGCAGTGAGCCATAAAGAGGTTGAGGCTGAGCTGCCAGCCAGGGTTGAGACCCTAGTGTTCCCGGAGTGGCCACTGAGCTTTGCCCTTGTGTGCCATAGCCGGTCTCTGCCTTTCCCTGAGCACTTGGGAGACCTGGACACCACGAGTCTGTTGTCTCCAGGGCATTAGGATAGCTCCCAGTCGGAGGACTCGCGGAAGCTGGAGCTGACTCCTCAGCAACAGCACAATGGTCGTGAGTTGAAGCATGGGAAATTCCCATTAGGTATTAGGAAGAAATGGTTTATCATGAGGATGGTCAAGCACTGGAGCAGGCTGCCCCAAGAGGCTGTAGGATCTCCCTCCATGGAGGTGGTCAGAATTTAACTGGACACGGCCCTGAACAAGCTGATCCATTAGAAATGTTTTGTACTAGATGACCTTTGAAGGTCCCTTCTAACGTGAATTATCCTCTTACTCTATGAATTTGTTACACCCTTAAGCAATGGAGTAGCACTGGGATGCATTTGGCTTTCTATCTCCGAGTGGCGCAGCGGGGCGCTAGTGGCTGCATATTAAATGTTACGCACAGCACACAGCTGTATGTCGTCCCCGCTACCCTGTTGTTTAGCCCACACGCTGAAATCTTCTTTTCACAGATCCGTGTATTTCGGTTCATAACAGCAGTATGTTCAACTACTTTTTCCAGCTGTTTACATATAGGGAATTTTTTCCAATGGTCATCCTTTTTTTTTTGTTTTGAGGATGCCTCTGGATATGCTAAAGAAAACCCAAAGCGGAGAGCCCGGCACAGAAGCCTTTAGCTCTGCCAGTGTAATACCTCACCCGAGATGGCAGAGTGGGAATGCAAAGAAGTGAGGAGCTTCTGAAGAGACAGACTCATTTCCTGAGTGGATGCAAGGAAGAAAGCTGGTAAGCGTGGGCTTCAGCTAAAGCGGTGGGTAGCAGCAACTGGGGGCAGCGGCAGAAGACATGACATAAGAAGGATACAGACTGGTTGGAGCGAGTCCAGAGGAGGCCACGAAGATGCGCGGAGGCCTGGAGCACCTCTGCTGTGGGGACAGACTGAGAGAGTTGGGCTTGTTCAGCCTGGAGAAGAGAAGGCTCCGGGGAGCCCTTATAGCCCCTTCCAGTACCTGAAGGGGCTACAAGGAAGCTGGGGGGGGACTTTTTACAAGGGCCTGTAGTGACAGGACAAGGGGTAACGGGTTTAAATTGAAAGTGGGGAGGGTTAGATTGGATATCAGGAAGAAATTCTTCCTGGAGAGGGTGGTGAGGCACTGGAACAGGTTGCCCAGAGAAGCTGTGGATGCCCCATCCCTGGAAGTGTTCAAGGCCAGGCTGGATGAGGCTTTGAGCAACCTGGTCTAGTGGAAGGTGTCCCTGCCCATGGCAGGGGGGTTGGAACTGGCTGGTCTTTAAGGTCCCTTCCAACCCAAACCATTCTATGATTCTATGGAGTGAGGTGACTGGCGATCATGGCAATGGCCCTGGAGGAGGCAGAAATAAGCTGCGGGAGAGCATGGGTGAAGGGTGGTAATTTACACTGGGCTTTTTGTACCTGCCTAGGTACACCCCAGCCCTCAACACACATTTGGCCCATTTTCCAGTTGGGCAGGAAAAGGAAACAGGTGAAGGCGAGCATCTGCTTTATACCTTCCCAGCAGTATCTCTATCTGCAAGGAAGCTCTTCCCGATGCCCTCCCTCAGTTCCTCTCCCCAATTCCCACAGCAGCCCCATATTTACTCAGAGAAGGGCTGTGTGTTGTGGTTTACCATCTCCGGCTACCCTGTTTATCAGGCACCAGTTGTGCCAGCCAGCGATAGAGAAAGATTTCATTTAGCCGAGAGCATGAAAACCACAACCTGGAGCAAAGCAGCTTCTGTAGCGTGACTTAATCTGAGAGCAAACGGGCCGGGATCAAAAAAGGTCACGGTGACAAAGCGGACTTAAAAGCTGACTTAGACCAACATGCTCAAGCAACTCAGAAACAAAGGGGATAAGGAAGTAATATGTGACACTTTTTTGATCGATGCAGATTCAAAAAATTGATAAACTAAGGTTGACATTAACATGCATTTGATCCATCAGCAATACTGCTTCTTTTGATCCTACTGATTTGATCTGGTTTCTGAACTGTGTGTATTTGCAATAGAAGTGGTAGGCAGACTGATTTGACAGAAGTGGGTAAGACCCTCCGGCACAAAGGGGGGCTGCCTGCAGAGGTAGAAGCTCTTGGATAAAGAGGACTGATTTAAGATAAAATTTAATCTTGCTGAGCTTCAGGAACCACGAGTAAAACTGACAGTGATGAGATCTGAGGAGAAAAATACTTAAAACCATAGGTGCCAGTGGGAGCGTGAATGTGCTGAGGTATGTGGTCAGGTTCCCCTCATCTTCCCTTCCTCCGAGAGCTTTGCCTTGTCAAACTAAAGGGGTCGAAGGTATCTAGAAACTTTTTAGCGTACCAAGCCGCGCTTCGGCTCATTTTGCGTGCAGCACAGGGTCTTCCTGTCCCTCAGTGCAATGTCATGCCCTCATGCTGGCTCTCCAGAAAACAGTCCACCAGTGTCTACTGCATGTAGTCAGTAAAACAGTGTATTACCCATGAGAAAATTCATTTGGACTGCTTCATTTTGCTGGGTCACAGTCCAGAGTAGCCAACGAGACATTCACCAAGGGCAGGACACAACGTGCTCTGCCTGTTATGTTAATGCTTTCACGTTCCCGTACTGAAAATACTTTTCTTTCATTGCATTGCAGTAGTTGTACCTTGCCATTGCCCTTGTAAAGATATAAAGGATTTTCCACTGACAATAGAGATTCGGGTATGCACTGTGTTTTTCTGTTGGCCTCTTGTTCATGTGTCTTTTTCACAGCTTACCCACTTATTTCAGTGGATCGTTGGGATGTTTCTTTTAGCTTTTTAATTCATTTTAACTGCAGGTGAAGAAAGGTGAATCACGTTTGAGAATTCAGCGTTAAAACTACATAAAGTCTTTGTTTATGTCAGAAATGCGTTTCAGCTTTTAGAAAAGGGGAAAATTTTTAACAGGTTAAAGGTGCCAGCTCTGGGAAAATTTAATTTCCTGTTTTTCCCCCTTTCTTTCTGGTGTTGTGTATTACATGTAGGTAGGAATCAGAAAACCTTCCAACAGCAAGTTCATAAATTTCAGAAGCCTTCATGTGAGAAAGTGGTGACTTTTGATTGTAAATCTCTTGACAAATACCAACAAAATAAAAATACCAGCAGGTGCCAAACACTGAGGTTGAAGACATCCATCCTTATTGTAGTGACTGCTCTGTTTTTCTATGTGATAGGGCACTATTGACAAAAATGAGTTTTGGTGATGTCTGAGGATTAAGGGCTTATTTGGAAAGATGGCCCAGAGCGTTTTTCATGTGGGTTTCTGGGAAGTGTTAATGTACATACGGGAAAAACCTGATTTGGTAGAAGAGAGTTAGGACATAACCTGGCATGCAAAAGCTACAGGTTTGCTGCATCCATTAAAGAACCTGATAAAAATGTCAAAATTCAGGCGGAGGAAATGTTTGCGTTATGGCTGCATATACTGTTAATGCAAAATACTGTACTTTGGTATGACATGCAAAACATAATCATGCATTAAAGTCATTTCCCAGTCATAAATCCTGCCCTCTCCCCTCCAGTCCCGTTAAATAAAGGGCACCCCTGGAAGTTGTGCAGAATTATGGGAGGAATTTTCTTGCCCATAAAGGAAACCTAGCGGGACAGCCTTAGCGTAGACATCAGCTTATAGACGCCCACGACCAGGCTGGTCAGTGGCAGAGCGCAGGAGAGCCTTGGGGAGCTGCAGTCCTGTGCCAGCCATTGTCCTCGCCAGTCACTTTCCGGTGACACGTCACATGCCCTGAGTTTTGAAAATATTGATTTTGGGATCACATGCCTGAACCATTTCTAGTTTTCCTCCCATCCTAAACAGGAGCTAACCTCAAGCTGGGATCCTCATCAAGTCGGTGTAATGCCTGTATAGATGTGGTGTTCAGGGACACAGTTTAGTGGTGGATTTGGCAGTGTTAGGCTGATGGTTGGACTTGATCTTAAAGGTCTTCTCCAACCTAAACAATTCTATGATCCTATGCCCTGGAGCTTACTCCAAGCCCTTTTGCTGCCTATAATTTGCAGAAGGTTTAACCCACCTCTGCCACAACAGCTCTCCAGCACAAGCCCCAGCGCCAGACATCTCCACAGGATAAGGTTTGCTTAAGTGTGTCCCAAGGCACAAGTCCCTCTCTCCTGCCTGTGGGCTCTCTCTGTAGAGCCCCATAGCAGCTTTGTTTCAAGCCACTGCTTCTGAAGGGATAGGCATGTGTTGGGCTCCAGCTCGACATAGTGTGAGCAAAGAAATGAAAGGAATGATGGTTTTGAGGATTGAGTTTAAAGTATAGAAAGGAAAAGCCACAGTTAAAACAAAGGGAAAGCACAATCCTCCCCTGTGTTCAACACAACCTATTTTCTCATATTTTTTTAGCAAGCCTCACTCCTGGAGAACTGCCCGACCAGCCTTCACCTACCAACTCCACCAACCCAATATTTTCCTTGCCTTTTCTGGGCCTCCCACCTAACCGTACTGCTCTCATCTCTCAGCATGAGTGGCTCATCTCGCAAGCGTCCTCGGGTTTTTAGCCCTCATCCCTGCAACCCTCCCACATCTCCAGCTCCCACGGGCAAGCAGAAACTGTCTGGTTGCCCAGCGAATGTCATGGTTGCTGGTTTGTGTCTTGGCCCTCCACAGGGACCAGTGGCATCCTTGGACTCACGGCTATTGGCTGACGGGCTCTTTACCCAGGTGCGTTTCAGTGATTAACCTGCTACCTCCACCTGACAGCTTAGGGGTTTCTACGCCACACCAGAAAGACAGAGAAGTTAAAGATTTGCTTGAACTCTCTGGCACTGGAACGATGACCCAAGGGTGTGCATCCGTCTGGATATGCAGCTAGGTATCTACCACATGGTCAGTGCAATACAGACAGCTGTAAATAAAGCCCGTTACAGCTTGTGTTGCAGATCTCGCTCTCCAAACAAGGCTTGGAGAAGCCGAAGGGCCATGTTTTCCAAGGCAGGACTTGCAGAGGTCAGTCTCCTGGCTCTGCTGCCCCTGAACTCAACCCCTCTTCTGCGAGACATTTCTCAGCATGCTGGTGGCTGTTGACTTGTCAGGAGGCCCCCTGCCAAGTTCTTCAGGCGTGGAGCAGATCGTTCCCTTCTCGGTTTTGAAGCGTCATGGTTAATTTCTAATGAGACGTGCTTTTGAACTTCTGAACTTTAAACTCAGTGGAGGAAGCCTTGCCTTAAGCGCATCAAAACTTGCAGCTGGGCTTAGGGCAATGATTCATGCCATGTACTCATCATGCTAAGAAATTATCCCTAGTCCTTTATGTGGCACATGCATCATTGAATATGTTAATATACATGAGTAAAGAAAACAAAGCCATTAGACTAGGATGCGTGTCCCTGAGAACAGAATCTGCTCTACAGATTATCAAATGGACTGAAATACAAATCACTGCTTTCTTTCACACAGAAATTCTTTCACATCTTAGAACAAAACACAGAGACACACTCATATATATTTTATCACATTCTTTATATACATATATATATATATATAAAGAATGTGATACAAAGACCTTTTTATATCCTGGCCTCAAATCATACATCTCAGAATATGAAAAAGAGATCAGACCATTATCAGAACTGCTATTTCCTTGATAGAGGACCAAAAATGTTAGCCAACAACCCCACCAACCACTTTTTCCTCTTTCCTTAACAAAAGTAAATGCATATATGGCTCAATAAGTAAGCATTACCACTACAAACTGATAAAGCCAATTCATAAAATATCAAGAGAAAAGGATAGAAAGCTGTAGGATAAGTAATAGAGATTAGAGTAGCCCAACACTCCCTTAGCAGATAAAAATGTTCTTTTCCCTCTCTTTACAGAAATCTACAACTCTACAATCTACAGAAAACTACAGTCTACGCCGTGTATGGTATCTGATCACAAAGCTTGTCCTTATTCACAGAATCTCTTCTGCAGTAGATATTCCTACCTACTACCTGCATATCCCTAGGATTTTTCATTACTAGAGGTGAGATGGACATGTAATAATCACAGCAATTCATCAATTTTATCAGGAATTATCTAGATTTACTTTTGAAACTGAGAGGTACTTCCTTTGTAGTTTTGCCTTAAAAAACCCTGGTCTAAAAATGCCCTTTAGGACATTAATCTCATTAGGATTTTGCTTTTCATACTTTTTCTCCCCCTTCTACACTACTATTTTTGTTCTTGCTAGTAAAACTTGCTTTAGTGTGTTTAATCCATTAGAGAAGATTTCCCAAATGAGCCAGTTGTGAATCACAGGCCGTTACCTTTCATCTGCTCCACTCAAACGGCGGGCTGGCTCAGGTTTTTTGTGCAACAGCTGGGATTTTTGTAATGGGGAAGTAAGGTACTTGATTAATCTCCATTTGTTTTCAATAGGGCTGCAGTAGCCCTGAACAGAGAGGTGTTTCCGAGGTTCTTTCCTCGTTGGCTTCCCGCATTTGATGCCACTTTCACTTTTTTCTTATATGGCAGCAGTCACGCCTGGTTAGATAAGCTATCTCAAGCCCTTCCTGGTACTCAGGCAGGCAGTTAGGATAGCATTCAGCATTTCTGGGGGCATGCTCTGTAGCATTACACTGCAGTATTTTTACTTTAGAGTCCCATCACCTTATATTTGTAATATATATTTTGTCCCAATATATTTGTAAGCTTGGGAGTACCCACATCTTTGGTGGTGGCTCTGTGTAATAACTCATGTGTGTAAATTCGTAGTAATTTGTGCTCATTGGTAGAGCTTGCCAGCTTTTGTATTAGAAGGATGAAATTGCCAGCTTACGCAGATTTGCTGTAGTCTTCCTTCAGAGCAGCCAGACGTTCGTTTGCACAATTATTTCTGCATTGTACATCCATCAACTTATGGTCTTGTTTGAATGATTTCTGCTCACAATCACCTCACTATATAGCTCACATCCAAAACCAATTGCCAGTGGTTCTTTCTTCATTATGAGCCTTACCCTGGTGCGTTTTATTATCATTTTGGAAGCAGTGAAGGATCAACACCATAAAAGTCAAGTCAGTGAGGGATTTACCTGGTTGTTAGGTTAACATCAGAGTATTTAAATATAGGTGTGAAGCAGTTGTTAATGCTATTCCACCAGCTCCCAAGCTCTTTTCTGATGCCCATTTCAGGATGGATCTCTAAATTGTGATAGTAAGGCTTGACCTTGCCTTATGTATACTCATGAATTTCTCTTTGACTTAATTGCGTTGCTTCTCTAGCTAAGACAGTACTACTACATAATTATTAGCTATCCCTGCTTGCTGGGAGCAGAGGTGACATTAAAATGTGTTTGTGCCTGGGGAGCAATCTCCAGATGGGGAGCCCCAGAGAAATGCAAAATTTCTCCCACCTTTGTAGGCAGAGACAACTGGGGGGCACAACCTGCCTGTTTGGCTGGACCACGACTGCAAATGTCGCACTCGCTTTGCACCTGAGCATGCAGAGACACCTTAACAGAAGTGGTTTTGTGGGATGACTGCTGTATATATGCTTAAGGGGCAGGGTTACATCTCGGAGCTGAAAGCAACCCTTTGTGAATACATAAATCACAGAAAGACTGTGTTTGAAGATTGTATCGTATTCAGTGGAAGTGATACAATCTACACAGCATGTACATCTCTGAAATGACTCATTATTTTGAATAATGATCCACACTTGTTCATTTTCATGTGAACAGTTATGAGGAAGGCTTAGCAGGAAGGGCTTACTTCAAGCTTTCAGCCCCTCCTCAAGATCTGCCGGCCTCTGAAGTTTAAGGAGAGCTGACAAAGGCCATGCGAAATGGCAACAGGGATTGATGACATGTGAATAAACGGAGCTATTGATCTGTGTGACTGCTGGCGTAAGTAACAGTGTGGTCTAACCACAGTGACACTTCTCTTCCTCTCCCGTCCCTTGCCAGCCTTTTTCATCTTGGCTTATTTAGCACCTCTGCAAGGTGCCCTTCTTCCTGGTTTCCACTGCAACGTTGATAACAGCCCCGCAAGTGAAGTAATCAGAACATTCCATAAGTTCACTTAAAATTACAATGAATAATGATGTAATATGACAACCGGTGTTTGGCAATAAGCACAGCATGGGTAACCCTGTCCCACACCGTCACTGTAGAGTGTTACCTGGCAAACGTTAGAGGTGGGGTTCTCTCTAACATAGATGTCCGAGTGCAGATGTCCACATCTGGCCTAGTCATCGGAGCTCCAGTCAGTATAGACAAAGGAGTCTGGATCAGAGCCTGGAAGAATTAGAGCCTGGAGAAGAATCACTGCTCAGCAAGAAAACACCTGGCAGGCAAAATGGGAATTCTAGATGCTCTGGTCCACAAACCGACTTCATCAGGGGCCCACCTTAAATGCCTCTATGCGAACGCCTGGAGCATGGGATATAAAGAGGAGCTGGAGGTGTGCACACGCATGAG